>NW_010257139.1:0-58175 GCF_000690775.1 Eurypyga helias
GTTTCCTTTCCCGTGATGTCTACTGGGGCACCTCCGTGAGCAGTGCCAAAGCTTCCCACTCGTGAGACAAACCCACCACCACTGGTTAAAACCTTGGGTTTGGCTCTCCGTTTACCTATTCTGAGTGTAATTACTAATAATTGCTACCCTGAAATATGTGTTTTTTTTAATCTCTGAAATAGTGTGAAACTTGCACACGATTTGAGGGGAACAAATGACACTGCTCTGAAAACCTGCTCCAGCTCCGCTGCCACTGCCCTGTCCTTTTTTGCCGAGGAAGGGTACTCCCTCATGCAGAAGTCCCCAGAAGAAGCCTAAAGGCCCAACCTCCTTCTACCGCCTGATTCCCTTGGAATGCACCATCCGTTTTCTCCAGCCTTGCCTCAAGAAGCCCTGTTCAGTGCTTTCCTCAGAGGGATTAATTAAGCCTCCTCCGCCACAGACCTGTCGGTAACTCACAGTGGCAAAACCAGGCCGCACTTGATCCAAACCTCCTTTGGTTCAGCTACAGCCAGAGGTCATCATGAAGCCTGCCGAGGCTCCCCCCTCTGCAGCCCACCAGCGTAACACCACGCGTAACCGTTCTCAACGCAGCTCAGTGGAAGCGATTGAAGCCGTAGAAGGACTCGCCCCTAACAGCACTGAGCCCGGCTCGGAAGCGATTGTCGGGGCTGATGCGGAGGGCAGGCAAGCGCTGGTACTGGGCCGAAGGGACAGGGGTGCAGAGCTGTGGCAGCCTCCTCGGCCAGCTCCGCCGGAGCCCGGACAGGCGCCCTGACGCCACGCCGTACCCCGCAGGAAGGGGAAGGAAAGCCACCTTGCAGGAGACACACTACCTTCTCTCGTGGACATCGTTCAATGCGGACGAGCGAGCGCCCCGCACACTCGGCCTAGCCTGACGCAGTCACACCCTACCGCCCAGTCCTGAAGTCCCCTAAAATTAAGTTAAAGGCCTGCCTGTGCAGAGGAGCCGTGGTGGAATAAACGATACAGCAGGAGCTGTTCCACAGTACCGGCCTTTTCCATGGCAAGAAACTAAGGTGCTTGCTCTAGAAGAGGAACCCCACTGTGGCAGTCGCCTTCCCATAAGGCTTAGCAGCCCTTTGTTCAGGATGGGCTTAATTTGTGGGAACTCAGGGCAACATTCCCAAAAACCCAAGCCTGGCCACGGGGCAGGAGCGAGCGGCAGTCTCTGGGGCCGTACACCTACCTCGCAGACAGTGCAATGCCACCTTGTTTCCACGTGATGTTTGCACTCGTTGCACGTGTAGACAAAGCGATCCTGCCCTTGAGTGTGGAGTTCCACCAGCATGCAGAGCGTGGACCACTTGGATCGGCGCAGCGAGGAGAACTCCCAGTGCTTATCTCTGGCTAAGGTGAGGAAGGCGTCGCGCCCGTCCATCAGATCGCAGCTGAGTAACGGATCAGGGTCCACGATGGGAGGCAGAGTGTTAATTACAGGCCCAGCATGTAAGTGAATCACAAAAAAGACCTGCGGATAAACAGGGGGGGATAAATCCATGAGGTTAGGTATCTCGCAGGGACAAGCTCATGTTCTGCTGCAGTAATGGCGTGCTACGAACGTTATCTAATTAACTTAGTTTAGGCTAATCTCCTCCAAAGTGTTGTTACGCAACAGAACCAGCTCTAGCGCAATCGCAAGCTTTACTCCTCCCGATTTTTTGGCTCTGACTCTCATCACGCCTGGATTTACCGGCATAAAACCTTCTCTTTACGCAGCGTGTTTTGACAGTACCTCTTTGTGCTTCTCCATGGTGGCGTACAGCTTCTGAGACAGATCGTTGGACACGTTTGGCATGCTGGGTTTCTTCTTGTTAGCTCTGCTGATGCTGCTCTTATTCTTGTTGGTTTTTTTGTTGTTCTTCTTCTTGGCGTTTTTGCTGTCGCCCTGGCTCCCCTGCAATGAACGCACAGGAAAGGTGTTAGGCTCTCCCGTTTGCTGTAGCTGAAAGCGAAACGCTTCCGCTGTCGGTAACAGAACTTGGTTCCAGTGCCTGCCCATCAGCCACATGGTGGTAAATGTATCCTAACTTCCAGGAGAAATCAAAAGCCAAGCTGTCAGGCAAACAAATTCAAGCACCCTTTAAAAACAGATTTTTAAAGTAGGCATATACGTTAAATAAGAATTATCTTACACTTATTTTGTTTCCTTCTCAAACAGTCTGTCAGCTTCCACTGCTTGCTTTATAAGATCTTGTATTCGATGAGAAAATGAGTTAAGATTAAAATGAAACTAACAAAATACATTATTCTCCATCCTGATGACTTACTGCTGCATATGCAACTCCAAAAAAACAACCCCCAAACCTTCACTTGTGTCTACAGTCACAACAACAGAGCTCAGTGCCCACATACCGAATGCTAGATGTAAGTAAAGAGGGTAAAAATCATCAGATGATGCTATTTAGATGCCCTGTGCAAACAGAAGTAACTTTTAGACTTCTCACGTCCCTGAAAAAATAACCCCGAGTCCTCAGCAGGGAGCTCGCTGCTCAGTAAAAACCCCCTGTCCCACTGCCAGAAGGTTGGTCGTCACAGTATGACAAACAGGCTCCTGTAACGCTCCGAAATACACACACACGCAAGGTAGTTTTGTGAACGCTACGTACAAGCAAGCAGAGGGTTTGTCCACAAGCATATTTATTCAAAGAAACCAAAAATACTGCACCTGCAGTGAGCCACTCCATGTACAGGCTGCTGCCACCCTTCCACTCCGTTCATTAGGCTTAGATAGAACTTCCCTGTCCAATCCTGACTTTCCCATAACTAACTTTATTGACTTTTTGACCAAAGCTGTTTGGAAATGAAAGCTGTACTATTTTATGGGCCACCAGACAGAGCCCTAAGTGATTTGAAGGTATTCAGAAACGAGCTATCGTCTGTTCTCATCCTGCCTTCTCTTCCCCAAAATGTTCTTCCACCCTGATGGAATTCGGGCACGTCCTCCTTTGCCCATGCATCCCAGACCATCGAGAGTTTAAAATCTAAACACTGAAAGGAAGAATGGATTGAAACTTAGAATTATTCCAAGCTTCCTTTCTACCCCACCTTTAGCAGTTTACATTTGGTCAACTGCACAGAGCTATTCCAAAATGGTTTAGGAAGCTGCAGATCGTTTTGTACCCATTAATTTTGACATCATTTAACATACTCAGCCAGGATGGCCAGAGATACAGACGGCACCGTTACTCACGAGCTTTGTCCCTTCAGGACTTTTTTTTCGAGAACTTCTGGGCATTTACCAGCTCTTTAGACTCTGTAACCGACCCTCCCAGCCCACGCTGACTTTTAAGTGGCTCCCTCTCCACGCGTATGAAGTTTAGGACTAAGAACGTACGAAGAGGCAGACACACCCTGTACCATCTCAACAGCAGGCGATTTGCAAAGACTCATCCAGTGCTTCCACGTGCGGAGATCCCCGCTGCTGGGCAGCCTCCTCCCGAAAGCAACCCAAGTTCAGGCGGCTGCACTGGAGCAGCTCTCCCGCTTTCCACTTCCTGGCTCCTTTTCCCCAGCCAGGTGGCAAACACCACATGGTTCCGTTTTTTGCTGCGTTCTTCAGCAGCTGGGATGCAGGTTTTGTTCCCCCGCTACCCCACCATCAGTGGCACTAAGCGGGAACAGAGGGATGCTAACAGCCAAGGCTGCACCTTCCCCCTTCAGGCAGACGACGTGTGAGAGTTTCACACGTAGCTGTTCTGGCCTTTTTAAAACACCTTTTTTCCCCGTCAGACGCAGAGTTTACGCTGCGTTTTCACTGGAAGGGCATGCTGTGATTTACTGAAAGGGATGCTGCTGGCAGGAGGGACCGCAACCGAAATCCCAGGCCTTGTCCTTCCCTCACCTGTACACGGCTGTGCTGGTTGAAGCATTTCAGCGTTAAGAGTTACATTCAGAAGGAACAAGGTGAAAACGATTAACTTTATGGTTCCATAAAACACACAGCACCAAACTGCACTCGCTTTGAGGGAGCCACTAAGGTTTAGGACGGGTGAAGGTCTATCACTCCTCACCAAGCACACGTAAGAGGCTGTATGCAAACCGCCGTGGCACCCGAGCTGAATGCAGTCCTGCCCCGCTAAAAGCTCTTGGTTCCATCTGCAAGGCTGCAGGTTTCCCTGCTCTCTTTAATTTCAAAACCACCTCGCTGCAAATCACAAGTAAAAGAGACAGTATAAAAGTGCCAAGACCGTTTGGATACAGGTAGGATCAAGACAAATAAAAATGAACAATGAAATTCTGGCCAGGGCCCTGAGAAAGTAATTTTTTTTTTAAATACAAAAGGAACACCACCATCAGGATCAAAATCTCACACCAATGCAAAGCTTGCAATCCATTCTTTTGAATTTCAGCCTCCTACTGTCGTAACCCACTGCAAGCACCTTTGCTTCAGGAACACAAGATTTAATTCAGCTCCACAAAACACAGCATCTTTCAAAATGCAAACCCTGAGGGTGCTTTGCTAAGGTGTGAACCAGAAGCTCAGCCAAATGACTGCACGCAAGCGCAGCAGTCGTGATGCAATCCAGAGGCAGCTTAACACACTTCTCTGAGAACAGAGACGCTGAACTGACACAGCCGACTTCGACTCCATTAAAAAACCCCAAACAAGCTGTCATTGTATTTGTTATCCCAGAGGAAAACCAGAAGTGCAGCGACAGGGAACCCCGATTTAACAGCTGATGTGAGTGAGCTCCTTTTCTAGCCCACTGGACACGAACTCTCCGATTTACTCCAGTGCTGTCAGCTTTGTGAGCCAGGAGCAAACACAGCCTATGAAGTCAACTCACCTCTGTTGTTTCACTAGCTGCGGTGCTCTCTTCCTTTTTCCTTTCCTCCTCCTCCTGCTCCAACTCCTTAATGCTCTCTTCCAGCACGTTGGGCCAGAAATCACCTTCAAAGTAAGGCAGCTCCTTGGCACTTGTCAGCCTGTCCTCAGTTGCTTGTTTGAAGATGTCCTGCGAAGCGGATCACACGACACCAAGAACAAATAAATGAAGAGCAGTTACGGCCAATCGGAACCACGATCCAGGGCTACCCTGAACAGCCGTGCCTCGCTTACAGACCACAGCCCGCTCCTGGCAGGCCGCAGCTCCGGACCTGGCCTGGAAATACTGCTAACAGCTCTGTTCCATCTTAGCAAGGCAGTGCTGAGGCTCTCCTGAACCTTCACCATGCCCCCAGCATGATGGGAGAGACCAAGATACCCCACGAAAACACAACAGACCCCTCGCTGCTAACTACAGCAATTAAAAATGAAGCCTAAATGACTCTGCTTTCCCCACACTGCTCCTGGACGAGAGCGGGAGCTGTTCTAGTGACGGCGAGCGGCTCCTCCAGCCCCTTCCCTTACGAAGGTGCAGGTGCCTGGGCAGTGCACCCTGGGCGCAGTAGGGTGGTACCTCCACGGCCAATCGCCGTGCGCAGCCCCCGGCCCTCGCTAACCGAAGCTCTGAGGGAACACCCGGCCAGAAAGCCTGGAGAGCACGGAGAGGAACAGGATTTCTGAAGAGGAACAGGTATGGATTGACACAGCTGTGCTGGGGGTGGGTTTTTAAGCGTATTGTGTCTAACACGCGCGTTCAAGACCAGCCAATTTTCTTCGGAGTCATTTCCAGACCACCTTATTAGGAGAGAGATTTCCCTGCTCTTTGCTTTGCCGGATCAGATGACAAGGCTTGCTCTACGCTGTTCTGTTCCACATCATGTAGTAACTGTCGCTTGCAATCAACACCAGATTTTCTTAGTACTGTCACTACCATGAAGAAATCGTCGCAGATTTTACCCTGTAAGGAGTGGCAAATGCACCTTTGCCATCTTTAACTTAATTCCTTGGGTACCTGTGGGATGTTCTCCAATTACGAAAATAATCCTTTTCCTATTCAAGGGAAGAAGCTGTTTTATAAGCAGCTTTTTTGATTTTACACTACTGGGGTCCAGTAGTTCACCTGACCCTGCAGAATCACCAGAGCAAATGACTGCTATAAGCTGTAACAAGCGACCTAACTTCCTCGCCTAGACGACGGCAGTGAAAGACAGGTACGTGGAGGCAGGCTCTTGCACACTGCTCTTCATGCAGCAGCCAAGCCTCAGGAGTTTTCAGTCGGAAAGGCAGAACCTCCAGAAACACCTAAGAAAATGAAGATGCTAGCCGAGAATAAAAGCCCTTGTACAACACTACCACAGCTTCACATCTTACAACACAGTATGAGCTACCTTCAAACGAAAAGCCCGTAAAAATGAATCCAGGAAGTAAACGGCAGCAAACCTTGTAGTCGTGAATGATTCTCTCGGCGAACGCCTTCTCCAGCATCTTCTTATACCATTCCTGCAAACGCTTGGGTTTGGGTATTTTCTGATCAGGCGGATGGCAATGAAAAATATAGTCATCTCCTTCACTTGGGGGACAGGCCCAGATGTGTCCTGTCACATACCTGCAGTTCACACAAGAAAAAAAACCCCGTAACCATTTTGACGATCACCTTAAAATTAACTCTGACAAATGCAGACATAAACTCAGGCCTCTGGCCTTTTTTTTTTTCCCTTTGTAACAAAGACGCTGAGGCAATAAACACTATTTATAGAAGAGATAAGAAAAGGTCTGGGATTTAACAGTGAAGCTTAAACATCAAGTGAACCTCTGAGAAAAAGCCTGATACGCTGTCAGGTTAAGAATCTTAACGACAAAAAAACCACCGTAGTGATAAAAATCCAAAATTTCCCTCTCCACTGCAGAAGAGGCACGTGTTCCACATCTCTCTGAAGAGAGACTATCCCTAGCGAAAAGCTACCTGGCATCCTGGATACAAGATTTCTTTCTTTACAAAGATCCCACTCACCCAAGCTTCTTCACGTACTCCAAATATCCAATGAGGATTTCATGATAAACTGCCGTTCGGAGACAACGGGGGCGGAAGAAATGAATACTATCTAGATACGATATGTACACACGCCTGTAGTAACGAGAGAACGACAGATTCATGCAGGGCTGAACATCCGTTCTGTCTACAGAGACCCGAGTTTTACGCGAGATACATGCACCGCCACGCTGAACAAAGGAAAACGGATGACATTGTCCTAATGCACGTTTAAGCATCTGAACATGGTATAAACAGCTCTCAAAAGCAAAGGATGGGTGGCATTTTTTTTAGACATCAAGAATACACAGCGAGAGGCAAAATGAAATACAGAATAGAAAAAAATCGTAACATTTTTGTTGTGATATCTGTTTTCCTTTCAAAGTCCTCTGCAGTCATACAGCAGGGCTTATTTGGGCCACAGAACAGAAACCCATCTCGCAGTCTTCCCTACGTGAGAGTAATTGCCCAGTGAACGCAGTGAGGCGTCAGCGGTGCAGCAGCGAACGGTACCTTGTGTTGGGAGGGGGGCAGTCCGAGCCATACTCCTGCACGTGCATGCCGAAGAAGCACACATCTACGCCGTCTATCTCCTCAAAGGCAAACAGAGCTTTGGTACGGTACGGGAAAGATTCCGACATCTCACCAGAATCCACAAATCTGAAGGAAAGGGTGGTAGGAAGGAAGAGGGAAAAAGAAACATCAACAAGAAGAGGGTTATTAGACCACTGCCCTGCTGGAAGGAGGAAATTATTTTCAACCTTATTTTTAACTCATTAGAAACATTTATGCCGAAGTTAAAGAGGGGCAGATCAGAGCCGTGTTAAGACAAGGAGTCCTGTTACTAGAAAACTCACGGAAAGACGGTTTCCACATAGCTAACACAGGACTGAACAGGCAAGCATTGAGTCCAAGAGCATCCTCAGAAACCACAAGCCTTTAAATATGTTGCAGGGTAGAAAACCTGATGCGTTACGGTGAAGCAATGTCACGTAAACACTGCCTTTATGAATTACAGCCAAAATGCTGCATAGAATAAACCCTTTAAGCTTTTCATTTATAACAAAGAGAATTAAAAATAACTTTGGAAAGCTGAAGTATTTCTAAAACCACAACAAAATGAAGGAACAGTCTGGAACAGAATCTCGGCAACCGTTCCAAAGTGAAGGGTGCATTCTGTAACGCTAACCAAAATGTGGTCAGACTCTAAAGATTCAGTAATACAGAGTCACAGTATTATAACCCAAACCAGGATGTCCCTCCTACCCCCCCAACAGCCGGAACACAACTGCCACCTCCTCCGGGGTCATTTACTGGACGCTGCTTTTGTACCGTTCATCATCTTACTCATGCCTAAACTTCAAAAACGTGCAAAGGTATTAAAGTGCAAATTGGCACAGTTCTGCAATATTTATGCAGGGAGATTTCAGAATAAGAAAAAAACCTGCATTTATTGTAATTAATAGAACTAACCTGGATTTCATTCCTGGTTTAACTTCTACCGTCTTATCGGAACTTGCTACTACTCTGACAAAAACCTCTCCAGCTTCAGGATGATTCTGTCGTCGCAAAAATTTGTTTACTCTATCTTCCAAATGGTTTCCTAAACGCGTCGTCTGTAGCCCTAGAAATGAAGGGGGAGAATATGACAACGGACACGTTAATACTGGAGAAATCACTGCTAAGTTCAGGGCGTTACCACACCTGCAAGGTCTCTCGGCTTGCTTCTCTGTGCAGAAACAGGCTTTTTCCCCTTTGCTTTGCCTCCATATGAAAATCTGATGTTTTTATTTATGCAGCCCAAATTAAAAAAGCAAAACCATCCCCGTTTTTATCCAAGCCGTAAGTGTTCATCATGGAAGCTAAAAGCACTACAGTGGGAAAATTACTTAGTAAGTGAACCAACAAAAGCGGCTTTACACAGCGTTTTTAAATTTGCAGGCTTATTTTATGAACACTGCAAATGTTTTCTCCTAACAAAACCACTATTTGGCCGTTTGACAGAGATTACATCACTTTATAGATCTGGCTCGACGCCACACCTTTTCAAGCAAAGCAAAGCAAATCAAGAGAAATGAAAAGCCTTTTGACTTCAATGGAGATTTCATTGCTTTTCCTCCTCTCTTCTTTTCAAGAGAGCTTTTAGATTGAACAGTTACAGTAATCTGCACAGAAAGCTTAAACAGTTCTTGCAGAGCGATAAAGGTCTTTAAAAGTTCAAGTCCACATATTGTCCAGATCACCCCTCTCGGTCTTCACACTTACAATTAGCTTTTGTGGGCATAGCTGCAGGGCAGGATGCAATGGCTTTCAAGTAAACCCACAACAAATTACAGAAATTAAGATGAAGATTTGGGTCTGAATTACGAAAACAGACGTGGCACACTGTACTGAAGATTTGTGACTACTTCTCTTATCCTGCTGTACTTATTGCACCAACCAGCATTTCTACTTCATGTTTATGGGCAATATGCTCTTTTCCAAAGCAACGGTGCAATCTACAGATGTTCGTTTTACTACAATGCATTTAAATTCCAGCTCTCCATTGCTTTATTTTTTCAGTTGTTATCTGGCTATCGACACAAGGCTGTTGGTTCTTCTTCCCGACGACTGAGCCTGCATACAGAACGCTGCAGGGAAATACGTGTGCTAAAGAACTATTTTAGGCTCCAATACTGGGGAAAAAAAGCGTGCCACATATACTCGAAGGAAGATCTCACTTTAAGGGATTTATATGCTTAAAATCTTATTTGCCAATCAGTTTACAGAAACACAGGAGTCTTGTTTTACATGTTTTAGTCTGCTCCCTTGACCAGTGAGATTCTGTGGCTGTGATCAGCACAAGGCTGTCTAAACAGCATTTACCTGGGAGCCATAATTAATTTTACTTTAAACTGCCCTTAAATTTACACTATGCCCTTTACCAGCTCCAATACACGGGCCTTCCCAGTGTTCCCCAATACAACATATTGGGCTTTCCATATATAGTAGAAGGGGGTTGATTTTAACGGAGATTTAAAGAATTTTAAAGAAATTTCACAACTAGTCTCTGAAGAAATTGTTTTGTTTTGTTGATTTCTCTGAAGACAAACAGGAGAAAAGAAACAGCTCCGTTTCGGCTGAGCTGGTACATTTTTAGAAAGGCACTTCAGTTAACTCTACTGTCTTCTCGTGTTTTCATCTTATCATCTTTCCAATGCTAAGCAACCAAAGGATGTCTGCTTCCTCCCTTATGCTGCAATGCATTAAGACTTGAAAACAAACAAACAAAAAGACCAGATAAGAAGATAAAAGAAAGAGGCAGCGTTAAGACTACACGCACCCTAAGGGAAGGATCTAAAAGCCCTGTATTTTGATACATGAGGACACACAAATTCTTTCAGGAAGGAGCCGGGTTTTGGTTCTGGGACACCTCTAACACACTACTTCCAATACAAGCTCAGTTCTCAATGAAAACTGCAGTGCAAACTTGCAAAAAGGCATCCAAGCTGCTACCAACGCAGAAGGCTCTCAGGCCACTCGAGTACAGAGCTGCGTTGCAGCAGCAATGCCCAGACATTTGTTGCGGGGTGAGTAACGGGACGGATAGGAAGAAAGTCAGACTTTTGGCTTACTGTGACTTTTTGTCAGGAAATTACTTTCTGTGACTTATTTGTCAGGACGTCTTTTGTCTTTGAATGTCACTGCATCAGCTACTGGTTAAGTAATATTTGTAGATTTTCTTAGGAAGAACAATAGTCCCCACGTCAGGAATGTCACAGCATAACCCAGCTGTACACTGGTCTGTAGGTTACAGCTGGCACACCAGCAGTCAGCTCCTTGCAGTTGACTTGCCACGTGGTTAGGATAACCAATTTTAGTTAATCTACATTAAGTACTGCACCCAGCTGTGGAGCCCACAACATCAGAAGGATATAGACCGGTTGGAGCGAGCCCAGAGGAGGCCACGAAGATGCCCAGAGGGCTGGAGCCCCTCTGCTGTGATGAAAGGCTGCAAGAATTGGGCTCATTCATCATGGAGAAGAGGAGGCTCCGGGGAGACCTAATAGCACCTTCCAGTACCTGAAGGGGCTACAAGGAAGCTGGGGGGGGCTTTTTACAAGGGTCTGTAGTGCCAGGACAAGGGGTAACGGGTTTAAATTGAAAGTGGGGAGGCTTAGATTGGATATCAGGAAGAAATTCTTCCTGGAGAGGGTGGTGAGGCACTGGGACAGGTTGCCCAGAGAAGCTGTGGATGCCCCATCCCTGGAAGTGTCCAAGGCCAGGCTGGATGAGGCTTGGAGCAACCTGGTCTAGTGGAAGGTGTCCCTGCCCATGGCAGGGGGGTTGGGACTGGATGGTCTTTAAGGTCCCTTCCAACCCAAACCAGTCTGTGATTCTATGAATATAACCATAAGCATAAGCCGAGCAATCGCTTGCAGCTGAGGGATGTGCTATCCTGGTTATTAACAGCTGTGCCAGCACACTTGAGAGCACACAGAAATATTGATGGCAATTGAGTACGGAATGGTTTTTATGGGGAGGGAGGGGGAGAGGAAGTACGTTAATGTTTCAAACTCTCATTGCTCATGGGTGTTTTTTAGGTCAGCAGTAAGGCCAAGGCTTTGACAAGAGCAGGCTTTCCTGCCCTGATCTTCTCTTTCCACTAGGCCCTGTTAAAGAAAACTGACCTCCAGAGCAGAGCCCAGCCGTGGATTAGAGCTGGCAGCAGGACTCAAATCGTAATGGGAAAAAGAAAACAAGATAGCCAAACTGCAGGGAAAGGAGGAAAAGGAGATCAATGGGAAGGAAGAAAAGCACCATTACTTCCCTGTCCAGACCCCCAAAGAACAGACCGGTTTACCCTGAACTACACTGCTGGTTACTCAAGCTTTAAGCAATGTCTCAGCGCAACCGCAGACACCCAAGGAATCACATACTTATTTAAGCTAATTTGCATCAACATACACTGTAAAGTCAGCATGTCGTGGAAGAGACATCTATTTTAAATGGTTAGCTGAAACGACGTTTTTATTTCATCGTTGTATTAACATTCTCTTACAATCTTAATCTGTGTTCAACAAGGCCAATTTTCGTCTTTTAAACAATACTATCTTGGATGCGTCAGGTTACTCCAGGGACCGTTTTGATTACTGTAACCTACTACGCCTCATACAGCGTTATCATCTCCAAATTACCCCCCTTCAAATCTCTTATAATGCAATCAACCACCCATGAAGTTACCAAGAAGTTACATTTAATGCAAAACCACTCCTTTGCTTCCATGTGGAAGATGGCAAAGTCACAGCAGGACAAGGCAATGCCCAGAACTCCCGAAGAACGAGGGGAGGAATCGGGTGTACCTGCCAGCTGCTGTTGTTCAGTTCTCTGAATCACCCTCTTGGTTTCCACACCCACTCCGTTTTCCTACTTGATGCCACGGACAGCGCATTCCCAAACACTAGCCACTGCTCTCCACCCTCCAAACGTGGATGAGTAAAAGCTATCAAATCAAGTTCTGTCGTTAAACGCACGCACGGAACGCCTCTGTAAGGGTTACTAAGGAGACTGAGACAACTTGACCTGGCAGCTTTTGGGATTCTTTAGTGCACATTTCAAGAAGATTATGACAATGGTTTCTTCCAAGAAAATGTAGACATGTAGTGCCACAGGCAGTTCTTTCTCACAGCCCGCTCCAGGAGCAAGAAAAGCTCTTTGCATACATCAGTACTTGGCACTACCACAGCACACCTGAAACACCGTACAACTTGTTACTACACGTTATTTGAGGGCCACCGAGGTGACAGTAATTTACTGCTTTCAGTGCTACACAGAAACATGTCTAAATATAGCCAGTGAAGTGCATGCTGCCTCGTGTTCCTCCCGTTCTGTTCCCCCTCCTGCTCTTACACCTCAGAAAAATAAGGACAGAGATGCCAAATACCTCCAGCAGCATTAAGACTGACCACAAATGCAGGAAGAGCAGGTCTTTGAAACGCTGATTAAAATTCTGACAGCTACTAAAACCTGGGGCTACCCCCTGTTTTGCAGATGTGCCTGTACTGTCTATCGTGACAACAGAAAGCCTCAATCAAAAAGCTACTGGGGGGGGTGGAAGGGAGAAGATGAACGATAAAACCAGAAATATCAAACTCACTTTTAGCACTGAATTTGTTTTCTTTGCGTGTTCTACCAGTTTTCTTCAGACAGTTATCACAGATAAACCTGTTGAGAAGAAAAAAATTGCCAGAAACTTAGCACAAGCCTGTTACTGGCTAGCTTAAGCCCAATGTTTGAACCCATGATTTAAATGTCAAAGTACAACATATTTTTCTCTGGATTTCAACAGCTTGTATCTCCCAATTTTCGAGGGACTTAAAGCCTTTAAAAGCTGGTTTAATTCTGTCAAGCAGTTAGCCCTGCATTTGTCCTCTGCCTTCCCCAAACTTACCTCCAACCAGCTTCCATTGTTTAGTAGTTAGAAACCACAGAAATCTGCGTGTATGAACAAGTTGGCTTTGTGCACATTTTCATGTGAATATACCGAAATGCGACCTCAAACACCAAAAAAATGTATTTTATTTAGAAAGGCTTTGTCCTTTTGTACTCAGTTCTTAAAAGGCAGTGACTGCATATTAAAGAGCAAAGGCAGAAAGTCTTATATAAACTACACTGGTCTTACTGTACGAGGTAAAAACCTAACGAACATCTTACCCTGAAGGCCAAATAATATCATAATGTAATACACAAATCTGGTGCATCTTCCGACCACACTCTTTGCAGTCAACAAACCTGAGAAGAAAAAACAGCAGCCGTTAACTCCTGTTGTTAGGCAAGTCATTTCCCAGAATTCAGCAAGAAAGGACTTTCCAGCCCTCTGCTAAGAACCCAATCAACTTCAGCAGGCCTGATTTTTGTGCCCGTTTTAGAAAAAAACAACACTTACTAGAATAGCTTCAATCTCATGTGCAAGTAAGAGCAAGTAAGATATATATAATAAACTGTAAAATGTATGAGTTGGAAAATGTGAAATGGGCTTTCAAGCACAACTTTTCTGGATCTTTTTTATCCTTTTCTAAGCAGAGTTCTGAGCTTCACCAGCTTCAAAGAATTCTGCTCAACAGTACCTTTACAGATGTAATTTTCAGCTGTTGCAACAAGCACAAGCCAACTAAATGGTTGTTCAACTTACTGCAAATGTAAGAACTAGTCACTTGTGAATCACTGTGCCAAGAAAACATGTATTAGCTTGCCATCACCTGCACGGGTCTGCTGTAGTCTTCTTTTTTGGTCAAAATGATATGTCAAAATTCTTTTTCTTGAATGGGAAAACTGCTAGAAATTTTCCCAGTCAAGGCTGCACCAGTGGTTATGAAGCCAAATGCGTTGGGGTGTATCTCAGCTGTCTACCTTTAAGGGTGTAGGGGAGGAGCTCTATTTAGCACTTGCAAAGATGAGAAAAGGAATCAAAATATATTACAAAGACCAAAGCAGCAGTAGGATAAAGTTTTCTTTCGGTGAGTTAAGGAAGTAGGAAAACCAGTATGGTGCTACTAAAGAAATGTTCAACTTGGCTCTTATTGAACTTCCCGAGGGTAATAAATGCAAGGAAGGAGGGTGGCTGTTCCAGCTGGCTAAGCACCCAGCTGCAGAGAAGAAACAGTGGTTTAGGAGTCTAGCTAAACCAGAAGAAGGAAAGGCAGAAGTCCCCAGGTACTGAGGGTTGGTGCAAAGGGCTCTGTGTGACAGAGGGCCATTTTCAGCCAGCGGTGCAGCGCCTCACAGAACCCACCTTCGGAACGCCACACATAACCAGAACTAGAGACTGCCATTAGAACAGGCTCCCATCTTCCTCTTGGATATCGAGGGCAGACATCAGTTACATATGTTGTGCCACAAACTAGAGAAAGATTCTGCAGCCTGTCTGGGTAGAGACGGGGGAGAAAGGAAGACTTCTCTATTCACTGCCCGGTTTCTAAGTGCTGGCTAAGGGACAAGTGAAAGTGATGGGATTATCTCAGCAAACACAACAGCCTGGTACTTACGGCTCTGGATCTAGTGTATCATTTTTCTTCTTTTCAAACTGATCCTTAGAGATGGTTCTAGAGACAAAGAGTTAATATGAAAATTCAGTAGTACCTTTACACCAGAGGCTGAGACAGTATCATGCGTTTCTGAACTGCGGCAAGCAAGCACACCTCAAGTCAGAAGCAAGCATATCGTATTTATTTTCTCTTTGGAGAAAGCAATTCAGTTTGTTTTATCTTAAGCTACAGAAAATGCTATTCCCATTTAATTTTCTATGCAAATAAAGAGCAAAATAAGAGATACCCAAGTATACACATAAATTAGAAATCATAAAGAACAAGGGAAGCTATTGTCAGTAAAGCAGCCACCTTCCAAACCAGCTTGTATTCCTCCTGTCTTAGAGCACCTTATTTTCTGGTCAGGTTAAAGACAAGCCCTTGGTTTCATAAACAAAAGCTGTACTTCAAAGGGTGAGACACCAGCATTAGGCAAAGTCTTTCACTTTGGTAATGGTAATGGATTAGTGACCTTTACTGACACAGCTTCCTTCTGCCACCCTCCAACCACCCGCTCCCTGCAACCAGCCCCGGGGCAGCTGGAGTAGCACAGCGGACACAAGTGACAGCGTTGGGCAGAGGAAGCGACCCCACACAGTAACAACTGTTAATCATCTGTTACTGTAAGCATCTCCCCAACTCCACCACCCGTTCTATCAGATCAGGACTACACAACATCCCTCCCACTGACAAAGGCGGCATGCAGAAGAACGGGAGTGACTTACGTTTGAGGCTGGGAAGGGTCATCACCCAGGGTGACATTCTCCCCCTGGATTTCAGTGAAACACTTCTCACAGAAGTGATACCTGTCAGCAAGAAGGCCATATTTGGGTGAACTGGTCCAGCACAACATACAGCCACCCAAGCACGGAGCCACCAACCAGAGCAGGGCAGATCACCACGACGAAAGGGGGGGCGTTGTTGGTTGATTGATGGGTCAGTGTGGACAATGAGGAGGAACAGAGGGGAGGGGAGGGCAGGATTAGAGAACAGGGGAGGGAACAAACAGCACAGACGTAAGAGGTAAGACGCAAACACCAAGACAACACAGAGCAGAAAGCCAAGGCAAAGCACAGATTAGCATTCGGTCTCATTTTATACATCGTTCACAAGTCGTCAGGCGTCAAATTCAAAATTTGGGGAGGATTAATGAAGTAGCTAACAAACGCTACATCTGTATGGACTTCAAATTTAAGAATTTGGATTTGATTTGCATTATTTAGGGGAAAAAAAAAGAATGCTCTTTGATTCCAGGCTCGTGACTGACAGTCTCCTTTGGTTAAAAAACCGACAGCCTGTCAAAAAGCTATAAGAACACATTTATTACAGATTTAAGTAATTAGAAAAGATGCTGAAAGCATTTACTGATTGCCAGTAAAAACTGTAAAAGCAGAAACACTCGGTATTGAAAAAAAAAATCTATAAAAATTTTAAATTCAGAAGTTATTGGGCTATAAGATTAAATGTGACCAATTGCTCAGCTAATATTATTTAATATAAATGAAACCAAATCCATACTCTAGACAAACACTTAACAGAAATGCAATTATGGGTCAGAGTTTCCAGCCATTTATCTAAGTAAGTACAATATATGTATATATTTTAACAACATTAAATATTGTACATACATACATGATATTTATCAGGTACGTTAAAGATGTGGCGTTAAGCTTGACAAATTGAATCTGAGGCTAGGTACAATTTTTGGCCACCAGGCCAAGAGCCAATCCAAATTCTACTCAGCAAAACCAATACACTAGTTTTACAAACCAAGCTGAGTAAATTGGAATGCAACTCTGCGAAAACACAATCTGCATTTGAAAAAAAATAACATCCAAGTTACACAGATTTTGGGGTTGGTGCTTTTTTTTTTTTGGTAGGTTTTTTTGTTTCAGATGAACTGGAACCAAAGTTGTCAGGGTCATTAAAAAAAAAAACCAGAACAACAAAAAGAGGCTAAATGTTTGGAAAGGATATGGATTCACACATGAACAAAGGTAACAAAGAAGGCCACAGCTGTAAAATGCAGGAAGGCCACAAAGGATCATCAAAATAAAGGAGCTTTACGGAGGACCAAGAGTGAGAGTGTAAGCAGCAATGGCAGCACAGTAAAACGCAGTTTTAGTACTCAAACACTAGACCCGTAAGAATGGTAAGTATAAAAGGCATCAAATGAGACTCAGTGTCACAATGAACCAACAACTCGAGGGATGGAGATTAATAAATATGGCAGCTAGCCCTTTCCAACACGTACTCATACGCTCAAATCTACCGTAATCCAGGTGGCAGATCGCCACGGCTGTGCTTTGAGGCAACAAAAGCCATTTACAGGCACTTAGTGCAACGCACGGAGCAGAATTCCCCCCTGCGACACACACCGGCCATCACGTCACCGCCACGCGTTTCGGAACGCTCGTGAAAGGCAGCGCGAGCGAGCGGGGAGCAGGGCCTTCGGCACCGCCCGAGGCGGCGGGGAAAGACGCTCTGCGGCGCGATCCGCGTTCTCCCCAGGCTGGAGCCAGGGCCGCGTTACCACAGCATCGTTCACAGGAGCCTGAAAACTCCTGCAAACTCTGCCAGCTGGCTCAGCCTTCAAGAGCTCCGCGGCTAGCCAAGGCCCACGGAACTGCAGCAGCGCGCTGCACGCTCCCTCTGCCGCGGGGCTGACACGAAGGCCAAAAGGGTGTCCTTCAGCCCAGTTAATGCAGCCCATACGGACACAGCCACGCAACCACCTTACTAGCGGGGCAGCTGCAACTCTGCTAGCAGCCGCATGAGCTACAACGCTCCCTGCCCAGAGGGCTGCCTGCCAGCCCACCGCCGGTCAAACTGCAAGCGACTTCTCCCAGGTCAGCTCAACTAGGGCTAAATACATCACACGCCCAGGCAAGAACACGGCTTTTAGAGCTGGGAACGTAACAGAACAAGGTCAGGAGGAAAAAAAAAAATTAATTCTGTTAATTTGTAATCATTGGGAGTGATATTTTGTGGTTATTACAGAGCAGTGTTGAGTAGAGCATTTCAGGAGTGGATATTGGCACTGCACACCCATTCACACTGACTTCCCTTGTTCCGCACCCCATACCCTTTAAATCGATGCAGGATAGTCTAATAATAATAAACCCCTTCACAATTTAACAGTCTCAGAATTTATAGCTTTTTAGACATTATCCATGTCCTTTTTTTCTATAATCTGCTTCTTTAAGTGTTTCTTCAACTAAAACACCCCACTAATTATTTTCCTTACTAAGAAGGTTGCTCTTTTCAAGAGCCAGATTGGGAAGGACTGTAGTACAGGAGGAACCAAACACAGGAACACGTAGCCAGAAAAAACCCTGGTCAAGGCTCCCATTAATGCTCTGCTACATTTAAACAATCCCAGAAAAGGTTAATTCTGATCCATTTTCAGAATAACTTATGGGCTCTCAAAGCACTCCTGAGACTGAGCAACGTGGCTGCCTTCGATACCGGATTAGAGTTACACGGCAGAAATCTAACTAGCTCCCCAGCCCTGATGTGTCACCCTCTGCTCGCTGCGGGAAGCTCGGTCTCGCAGGGATGAGTGCTTCGGATCAGCAGCATGCTAAGCACGTGCTCCAGCGACCCGCGGGTCTGAAGGGCGGCACAGGACGTCACACGCTGCAGAACCAAAGCCTAACGCTAGCAGAAGTCAAGCCTAAATCCATGGTATTAAAATGAGGAAATAAAAATTGAAAGACAGCGAAAATGAATCACCTAGAGATCATGAGTATTTGTCCATAAAATAACCAAGGTGAAGCAGTAGCTATAACTTATGAGTATGGACCCTCAGAAACAGAGATTGCATGTAATTCATCGGCTTCTGCATTTCACTACAAATACTCCACAAAGCCCACAAAAGCGTACAACGGGCTAGTTTTAACAGTCAGAAAATCCAAAGAACGTACTTATCGCAACACACCAAAAATGAAAAGCTTTTCAAATGCAGACTGTTCAGGTGACTGATTCCCATTTATCAAAGAGTAACATTACAGTTCAATACCAAAGCCCAGAAAATGCTCAATCTCTGCCTCAATAGGTGAATTTCCAACTGGAATTAAGTGCATTCAAAGGAAATCCTAAATCGGTAACTGGAGGCTAGCACTGATACGAAATACCCATCAGTTTTCTCAGCTGGATATTCCCACATGAAGCAGATTTTCTGAACAGTTACTTTAACCTAAACCTCTGCCTCATTACGGAAGCCAAACAGTTCTACACCAGGTAATTAGCTTTTAGGCACTGAAGTGTTGTGCCAGAGTTCATTTACTCAATGGTGCCGAAACATTCGTAGTTGAAATGTAGTTATGCGATACGCTGCACTTCGAGCACATCCAATTTTGTCTGTTGTGTAAATGGAAAATGACAAGAACATCTGACCACTTAAAGGTCTGCTGGAACAACAGAGTTTGTTTTTCACCAGTTTGCTACTCAGTTAAGAAAAACCTAAGATTTGAAGATTACTGCCACAGGAAACAACAGTTAGTTTGACTGTTTTAGAACAATACAGCTGATGAATAAGAGCTTTCTATGACCTGGTAGTCCAAATACACACTTAAAAATATGGCGATTGATCTCTAGAAAGATTCTATTAGAAAACCCAACCCAAAAAGCAATTCATTGCTCCATTTACTTGGCCTGAAATAGAAAAAAAACCAAAACCACCCCAAATCCCAAGCCCCCAACCCTTTCTCAAGGCATCTGGATGAACAGAAATCTGCGTCTACTTCTGTCTAAGTGTCCATAGGCCAGTAGCAGGACAAGTCACCTTCCTTTTCTTACTGCTGTTTTAGCCTAAACTCCATGTAAATGGACTATTGCATTTATAACAGATAGGAAACTGAAATATTGCATCACCGAGTCCAGAGGAACCCAGTACTCCATCACCCCTGTACTCCTTGCTAGCAACCAACATCGCCTGCCACCAAGTAATCCAAGTGATTTAATACCAACTTAAATAGGAAAGGTGTAACTGACAGAAGAAAGACCCCTTCTTTCGTTATTTTCTGAAGTTGCCATTCTGTTCAATACCGTACTATCTGGACACGCATTATGAAAAGCGTTTGAGATTCTACCACACAGAGTTTGTATGAGAGGTAATCTTTTCCCCACTTCCAGTACTGAAGTACTCTCTCTTTAAATGCATTTTAATTGCTTTATTTCTCTCCAGACTGACTTTTTTCAGCGTTCACAGCAGCTCTATAAAACCTTCTATGAGAGCTCTGCCTCACAGAGGCCACCTAAGTCCCACCATACAATGCAAGACGACACATTTTCATCTCCCACACCATCCTGCTTCAGCCTGCTGTACACCACAGCCTCGCACCATCTCACAGCACGTTTGGTGATACCGGGATCGCCCTAAGAGACTAAACGCAAGCGCCGACTGTCTGAATTCCCTCCATAGCTCCAGTGAGACAACAGCCCGCTGTGCGTTTCAAAGCTGGCAAGACATATAGACTGCCAAGCCTCTGGAAAGCAATTCATTAAAACTTCATTTTAAACAGGGAAAAGGAAGTTCGCCCACTTGTGTTCTGTAATTTTTTCTGAGGAGGAAAAGGGGGAATATCTAAGAAACCGAAACCAAACCCAAAGCCAAGCTTGCTTTGTTATTATAGCACTGTTGATAATCACGCAAACACTAAATCCTAGTATTTATTAAAAATAAAAAATAAACTATTGTTTTCATAGCTTCTCATGAAGTCTGGGTAGCTGTCAGTGCTAATTCACAGCTAATGTAAACAGAATTAAGTACTAATGAATAAGAGAGGTAAAGCAAGTCTTGCAATCAGTCACTGTATCCCTTACTTTGCAAATTCTGACGCACAGAAAACAAACCTACATATTTTTACAATTCTCCCATAGGACGATTTCCCAGTACCCTTGCTCTCTCCAGCAAGCCCTGCCACTCCTTTTCTGGAAAACGCAACTTCCCAAGTGGCGCGTGGTGCAGCCTGGCTAATAGTGTGTATCAAGCTGCCGTACAGGACACTAAGGGGTCACCTGCAAAAGGACAGCGTGCAAAGACAGAAAAATAACTTTTCCCTGACCAAGCTGACAAAGAAAAGAAAGAGTGAATAATGCTCCTTCTCCATATGTGCAAAGGATTCAAAGGATCTCACTTCCTGAATAAGGAAAAACCTAAAGTCGGGGACTTACCTATTCTGGTAACTGTAGTAGGCAGCATCACGAGGAATAGTACACAACTGCTTGCCATAGCAGCACAAGGTCTGTGGAGAAAACTCATACTGCAAAACAACAGTGAGAAAAGCAGCTTTAAAATGTAACCTTGTGTTAATCAAGTATCCATTAGGCAAGCCTGATGCTTATGGATATCATAGTACATAGTTATCTTTATCACACTTCCCCAAGATAGAGTAGCACAGCTCTCGATTACAATTATTAACCATGTAAGCTAAACAGCTGACCCTCTAACCACCTACTTTATTGCAACGGACTTGGGAAATGAGCAAAGCATTTTAATATTGCTTATGACCAAAACAGGTGTTCTCTGAGGGAGAAAAATACAACAATAATAGAAAAGCAGCAAGAAGAATGCTATCTACCTTTTTTGGCTCTTGGCATGCCTACAGATAAGCCAAACTTCAGCAATCCTTTCATTCGTTATTTCAGTTTTTAAAAAAAGAGGGTACAAAGCTAAGGTTTTATCTGATTAACCAAATTAAGCTCTTTGGAAGCAGCCAGCTCCGTGGAATACATACCTTGCGCCCACAACAGTAGCCAAGTGATTGCATAACGGGATCAATTTCTTGTTCAAACACCTCCGCGAGTTTAGTGCAAAACTTGTAGACTCTGGAAGTCTTGCGATTGTAAAGCCAGGCGTTATTAAACATTAGCCAAACATCGTCCACATACTGCCACGGCTCTTGGTACTGCCCAGTATCCAGTTTACGTTTAATGGTTGAAAGATCCATAGGATTCTTCACAATGTCGAAGTAGTCCTTCAAACACACACAAACCCCGTTATTTTTAAGATGTCAACTGTTCACAGTATGTTGAGCAGAACAGATAAAATATGACAAGACAGAAAAAAATTGTCTCTTTTTAATGCCAACTCACCGGAATCCCTAAAAGCTGGGGATCCACAGGCTGTCTGAAAGGTAGAGACTCTGGGTCCTGCCGGTACAAGGCTTCAAGGGTAGGCATGAGAGCTTGGCGCAGCTCCTCAGGTTTGAAAACTGTTAATCAAAGTCAGAAAGGTTAGAAAGTTTCCTTCCAGGTTTGCCAACCTGTTGACTCCCCTAAAAAATCCCCTAAACTACGTTAGCATGAAACTCTTAAGAGGGATTTCCTGATCTGCACAGCTGACTGGAGGCAAAACTTACAATTGAGAGGCTACTGCACAGCGCAACTGAATCAGAACGGCAGTGCAGCTCAAACCACAGCGGGTGATATTCCCCGAGTAAGGAGACAGGAACAACTGTAGCCCATAATGACATATATTCTAGAGCATAGAAGAACAACAACAAAAAAGACTTACCCAGAAGCAAATTGCTTCAACCTGGATGAACCGTAGCCCTTCCGAGAGGACTCGTAGCGTATTTCCCTACCCCTCTCTCCTAACCTTGTTTGCCATCTGCAAGCCAAGACTCTTGTAGCAAAGCCCACCGCAGCGGACAGGGCCGAACAGCCAGCTCTACTACCCTACTAAGGGAGTAGCCAGATGTCTCGGTAGCTGGCACCGGAATTTTCTGGCCATAGTGTACAACCAGTCCTGGTCTGACGGACTGTTAATTGATTTTGAAAGTGTTACTACTTCCAAATTTATATGCATCATTACAACCCCTTGGCAACAGCAGCATGGCAACAGCCATGTTTCTTTCAAGAGTGGATGACAAGGACAAGAAAGGCAAGGCATTTTCTGAAAAATAATGGTAACTTGGAGAGCTCTTTCAACATCTCAGCAGTGTAATTACATTTATTTCCTTAGGAACGGAATCTTTAAATAGGGAAGAATGCCTACTATTGAGGGAAAAAAAAAAAAAGACAACAACTAAGGAAAGCAGGATGGCATCTAATATTTATCTACCTGGCTGAAATGAGAACAATAACAATAAAAGGGAACAATTAGGAGTTCTGCTGAAAGCACCTAAATTAACAGGGCTACAGTGACCCCTTTGAGGCTGATCATTGCTTTCTGTCACTCAAATGGTATTTTGGCAAGATATAAATTGGCTTTTGGAATTTTTAGTTTAAAAACTCTGATTTTTTTTAAAAGCTTTTTTGCCATCCTTCTTCATTTGGGTGATATTTCTGAGAGGAAGTCTTTTCGCCTCAACTACACTCAACTGAAATTACATGCGAAAATAAAGCAAGGCAAGAAATTAAGTTGATACAACTCAATTCTGAAGCATTAAGTCCTCAGTTTTTTAGCCACCTGTAGATGCTGCAGGTGTCTAAACTAGAGAGAGGATTGCTGCTCACGTACGCCACAGGGAAGATACCACCCAAGCCACCTACATCATGGCAAAGGACTCGGCAAGCTGCCAGAAGGGCCTCATGCATACATCCAGATCCCACGCGGCTACTACTGAACTCCGCCTCGCCAGATTAAAACCGGGATGAGCCAAGGAGGCCTATGTTTGTCATTGCAACAACGAAGGCAACTCGATGGTCATTTCAGCTGCTGCCACAATCTCAGTCCCGGTTAAATGGCGATTCTCGTCCCTATTTATTGATAGCATATATGCAGGCACTTCCCCATGAAAAGTACCCTGACATATACACTCCAAATTTTAGGAACAGCTACTATATTATGGAATTCTCAAGAACAGAAGAGAATATTAAATTCCATTCACAAGAACAAGTATTCTCTATTGCTTCTGGAGCCAACTTGCTCTGGCTCATGTAGTTTATAACCTGATAATCTGAATTATTTCATTTAATTAAGTTTAAAGGTCGAAAAGCACCTTTTAATAATCTTATTCTGGCCACCTGCTTGACACTGCTTTTACAACTTTCCCTGTGCCAATCCCTATAACGACATACCACTAAGCTAGAATATCTTGCAAAATAAAACCAATGTTAATTTAAACCAAACTACAGAGATTTAGCACAATTTTTGCCGAGTTCCTTAAAACCTAATTATCTTCGCTGATCAAGTTTACAACCTACTTTCATTTTGAAGTCTGAAAAAATAAAAATCAAAAGCCAGTTCTTATTTCGATTTATGCCTTCACCTAAAAAAGTAAAGAAAGTTGCCTTCATCTTTAGCAGTAAAAGCTGCTCTGCCTCTAAGGAATATGACTAATAGCAAAATATCTGATCATTCAATGTCCCTATATACAGGTTCTACAAGCCTCTCCCCCTTTTCCACAATTAAACACTCTCAGTTCTCCTCTGGCAGCTAGAAGATCTTTGTAAGGAGCTGACATCCAGTTATCCCATTTTGTCTTGGATGCGTGGGTGGCAAAAAGAAAATGGGATCTTTGCCTGAATCATGACGACGTAATATCTGCCAGAGAAGAGTGTAATGCTACCTTTTTAAAGTTTTATTTCTTCCAAACAGAGGAAATCCTGCTTGTAATTATAAGGAAAAAATTCATACAGGATTATGAAGAAATCTTCAAAAACTAAGGTCAATAAACCTCAAAAACCCCTCCACAACCAAGCCCTTGCAGGTTTTGCATTATTACGTCTTATAAAGAGGGGAAGAAACTAGTAAAACTACTCCTGAAGGTCAAACCAAGACAGCCATCTACAATGAGGAGACAGGAGCTACCCAAATGAGCATTACGCTGTTCCTTTGGAGAAGAGGCAAGGAACCAGAAACCTTCCTTTCTTGCTGAGATTTGCAGAAGGAAAGTAAAACCAAATCAAACCCCGGATTTGGAAGGGTTTGGTTGCCCCCCTATCTTACAGCACTCCCAGCTCTGAGCCTTCGCCTCACCCGTGGCAGCACCTAACTGCTATGCCCCCGGTTACTGGGGGCTCACCTCACCAATCTGGCCACATGGGAAGGAAGAAGTTTCCAACACTATTGTAACCCATGAAAAACTCCAGATGAGCCTCTTTAGTTTTAAAATACCATATAAGCCTTGAGCACACTTGACGGTATTTGCTCTCAAACACCTCTTGGTTTATTTAGCATTTTAATACAAATGCTCCCGTCGGACCAAGTACTTGGTGAGAAAATGTCACCATTTAAAACGGTTTGTGCTGCTGCACCTGCCCACGCTGCACTCGTATTATACTACACGGTTACTTAGTGACAACATTTGTAAGAGAAAATTGCGTTCCTAAAGGCGGCATTGGAAATAGGTAGCAACCCAGACTGCATCAGCAGAACAACAGCGCGGCCCTGCCATGGACTAATTCTGCGAGAACCTCTCTCTTTCAACCACTCGCCTCCGTTTCCTTGCAGGCGCGCTCCCAACAAGCGGCAACGGTTCTTTCCGCTGGGAACAAAACCGGTCGATAAACGCTGGTAAGCGTTCCGCTCCCCACGCTACGCTTTGTTCAAAATAGGCTCTGCCGGTTGGTTCTGCAGCGCGCTCGCGTGTGGCTGGCCCACGGCGCTACAAACCGAGAATGCAACCTGCAGGAAAACGTCCTTCACTGCACTTTTTTATAAAAAGATTATGTTCAGAAATTAAATGCAGCCCAAAGCATATACAAGAGATCAAGATTCGAGCAGCACAAACTTCTAAACTGGATGATTTCTTGGTTGCGTTCTGGAAAGCGCGCGCTCCTCATGCCCTCCTGATGTCGGTACAGGCAGTTTCCTTCGCAAGGCAAGAAGAAAGAAGTAATGAAACGGATCATCACTTTCCCTTCTTTGACATCTGCGACAGGCTGAAAAAGCTCACCTTTGGTCAAAACCTAAAAACTAGCCACAGAAGACCTCATCTCAAAAAACAGGATGTCAAGAGACAGAGGTCTCTCAGCAGCTAAGGTTTTTGAGTCAGAAAACTTATCTTACAGGCTCCCACAGTGCCTGGCCTCCAAATGGAGTAATTTCTTCCTGCCCTCTTTCTTCACGGATCATGTAATTTATTTCCTTCTAACACAAGGTGCGCAATTGTTCAGGTAAGGCCAGTCAAGACCTGTAATGCCATCAAGTTTCCTTTTGGACAAACACACAACATACAGATTCAGTCACACCTGAATCTACGCTAACCCTGTAGATGAATTTAGGAGATTACTGACCTATCTACTTCTGAGCAGAAAGCTTTCAGCTGAGAACTACACAGGACTTCAAAGTTTCAGGGTTCCTGCAGCAAACCAGCCTAGGAGGAACAGAGATTCAGGGGAAGAGTACAAGCACCTGATTCCCCGAGAAGCGAAGGCAAAAGCTCAGTGTGAAGGCAGTGTGTGCAGCCTCCAACCGAAAAGCAAACAGAGAGAAAGTCTCGGTTACTGAGAGCACTGTCTCTCCACTGAGGTCCCTTGAAAGAGCACTGGCCAAGATGCACAGAGAGATTTACAGTATAATTTCTCCAGCAATCACTGCCCTACTCTTTCTGAGCAGAAACTGGAAGCTGTGAGAAGACTGCTGGGATCAAGACCACAACAACATGCTTTTCTCAGCTGTGATTCATAGAACACTAAAGGAAAGCTATTTTCAAAATAAATAACACAAAGTATGGATCTCCTAGACCTCCATGTGCTGGAATACACATGCAAAACAGACCTCCCATCAGGACCCGAGACTCTGGAAAACAAGTAACAAATGCTACTAAAGTATGCAAGAAAACCCCAGTTTTCACACACATACTTTTTTTGCGGGGCTGAGATGGCGATGTGGACTGCGAAGTGGTTCCATTGGTGCCACTCTCCTCTTCCTCTTTAACATCTACTTTTATTTCAGGCTTTTTTTCTTCTGTTTCCATTGGCTCCTGTTTCAGTTCTGTTCCATCCGTTTCTTCTTTTGTTTGTGAAGATCCTTGTAAATCCTCCTCCACCTTAAGAAAGGATGCAACGAGGTGTACCATTACATCTATTACCCAACCTCGAGTCATCAAAATATTAGTCTGAGATTGTCAAAGCACTCTCCATCCATGGCTTTCCTCAGGACAGTTACTTTCCAGCAACTTCCCTCCTCTCGCCCCTTAGCTCACCAATTCAGACACATCATTAAGTGCTTTTATATCTATCACTGCTTTCAGTTAAGCTGTATAGAATCTCATTTACCTCAGTCTTAGCTTCCACTTGTGTCTCACTAGTCTCTGGCTCAGTTTCTTCAGTTTTAACTTCTGATTTGCTTTCTAGCATTGGTGCATCTGGTCCTAGTTGCTGGGAATTCGTATCAGCACTAGCAACTGAGGCAGGGGTGGGGACCCTGTTATCAATACTAGCTGCTGCCTGGGATAGCTGTTGTAAAAACAGTACAAAAGAAAGACACTGCATAGATAGAAATATTTGCCTTTACTAAAAAATGAACAGCACAAAAGAGACATGAGATGATATTCTAAAACAGTGCAGAACATGGATGCAGGAGCTCACTGTAGCCAAGCTTTGATGTAACACGTTTAATAACTCTGCTTTACAGAGAAGCCAAGGAACAATTCTGCCCCAAAGAGCCTTCTTTTACAGACAGAACACCTGCCCAGCAAAACACTGTACATTCCTTGACATGTGCATCCATCCTGACTACAGCTTAAAAGAAAAAATTTATGCAAATTTCATGATCAAAGACAACTGTTTCCGATTAAGGCCAAATGTAGTATTAGGCCTGTAACGCCTCATCTTTCTTGCACACTGCTGCCATTTTAACTTTGAGTCGTTCCATATGCCCCCCTCCTTCAAACAACGCTGAGAACATCTAAACACACGCATTTTTACACATCTCCTGCTCTAAAGTAGAAGCTACTATGGACAGCTATGGGCTCTATACATTCATGACATGGAGCTACACACGGGGAGAACTCTCGTGGAATGCCACTACCCAAGAAAAACACAACTAGCTGGTACTTACTGGAGTGCCAGGGGGCTGTGCCTGCACGGAGGTTGGCTGTTGCTGAGATGGCTGCGGGGTCGGCACAGACTGGGGTTGAACTGGGGTCTGAGGTTGCGGCGTGACTTGAGCCTGTGCCGCCGTCTGCCCCGTGGGTGTGCTTTGTGTCTGTGTCGCGTTTGGAACAGAACCTGGTGTCGGCGTTGGCGTTTGTCCTGAAGATGAGACCGGTGTCGATGGCTGAGTGGGTGCTGCTGGCTGAGGAGGCGTCATTCCAGTTGGCGTTTGGTGCTGAATAGGTGGCATCCCAGCAGCAGTGGACACAGGAGGTGTAGTCTGATGTAGAGGTGGCTGGGTCACTGGTGGACATGGCAACTGCCCACTCTGCGGTCCTAGCATGTTCATGGAGTTGGGAAGAGCAGCACTGGGAACCTGCCCCTGCTAGAGAGAGAGTCTCTTACAGACATGTGACTCCCAAAACTGAGAATCACACCTAATCCTTTAAATCACAGCACTCAAGTCTTCTTTACAAGTCTAAACATGAGGTCAGCTATAAACAAATGCTGCTATCGCAAACGGCCATGCTCTGAGTTCCTCAATCATTTTCATCAGCCTCAGTCAAAGACTTTGCTCCTAGACCGAGATGTGCCACGCACGTCTTCCTACATTAATTCTACTGGCACAGAGAGGGAATCCTCGCGATCTCAGAGTAACACAGAAACCCGCAGGCAATCTCCAAATCATGCCATTAGCTGGGCAAAGGTCAGGCTTTGCATACACAACAGTTTCGAGCAAATACAGATTTCTGGCCAGGACCCGAGCAGCCCTGCTTTAGAAGGCAGTTCAATACATGAAATGCCTGCCCCACTGCGCAGTGCAAGACTTAAGTGTGGGGCTTTTTTAAAAATTCTACTTAGACTACTCCACATGCTTAAGAAAATTGTGGATCTGCTTTGCAGAGCAGCAACAATAAAGTACTCCGGATGTGCAGAGACTTTTAAACTCTATTTTAGCAAAGATTGCATCAGATAACTAGTGATGAAAAAGAATACTCTACCCTCAGATGTACCTCTTACTCTTAGAAATCTAAATCAATTAATAGGTCCTGCAGATGAGGTTTCAAATGTAAAACGTGCTTCTATATTGCCTGTACATAATCTTAATGAACTAAGTGCATTAGGAAAAACAAACGGTTCACCACAATGGTGGTCAAATAACCGAGCCAGGGCCCAAGAAACTGTAGATTCTCCATCCTGAACATATTCCAAACTGGACTCGACAAAGCCCTTCATAATCCAAGTTAACTCTTGTTTGAGGATGGGGCTGGACTAGAGAACTTTGGAGGTACCAACTAACCTAAATTACTTGGGACCCTGGAGTTAAAACAACAAGCCTCTCCCTGTGGAAAAGCATATACTTCAGCATCACAAGCACAGCTGCTACTTCTCTGACTACTGTTGTACCAGAAAAGTGATACAGAAGAAAACCATTTTCTCTTCAGAAATACAGAAGTTAAAACAAACTTCAGAAGACCTTCCCCAACCACTTTACTGTAATTCTTGATTTAACACTAGCTACTAAGGTCCACACAAAGACAAAAGCATATGCTCATCAGCGTCCCATGTGCTGACTTGTGATATTCCCCCTAAAAATCTCACCAGCATGCACTTTTTTAGGATTTAGATCAGGAATTACAGGGCACTGCCCCCCAGTTAGCACATGGAGATAGGTTATGTAAGAGCTTATGAAGAACGCATATGTAACCCAGGACCCCCAAAAGTCCAGGGTGACTACAATAAACAGTGGATGTATAGGTAAATAAACGTACACAAACAAAATAAATTAGAACAAAATGATTAAGAGTAACTCAGGTATCAGAAAATACACCTTACCTGTGCCACCCCAGCCTGGGCTGTGGATTGACCCATGCCCACGCTGTTCACATTCATAGCCCCACTGGACGCTGGAAACTGGTTCTGGGGCAGGAACTGGTTCTGGGTAGGAGCCTGACCCATCATGTTGTTGGAATGAGCTCCCATCATGTTCTGTGGCTGAGGCATTCGGGAAGGAGACATTGCCATCTAAAAATTAACAGCCAAATTAGAGAGTACTGTTGAGTATTATGTAATAAGACAAAGGAAAACGCCCTTGATGTAACTGAGCAAAAGATAGGACAAAACATAACAGGAAAACTGGCTTCAGTAAACCGAATGGAAGTGGGCATATGTAACTTCAGCATTTGTTCCAGGGAACACGAGGAAGTTAAATAGGTAACAGGCAAACCTCTACTAACGTGTGTTAAAATTCTGTCTTGTTCTTTGTGCTAACAGAGAGGATCCAGCGAAACTGAAAATATTTTTGTTTTTTTAAGGACTAAAAACTTGTTTTCACGGAGGAACAAAGAACGTATATACACCGCAGTGACAGTTTCAGAAGGAACTGTGCTCTTCCAGAGACTGCTGGAGATTAGTGCATCTCTGGCATCCACCTCTCTAAGAATTTCATTCTTTAAACACACGAGTAATGAAAACAAACGCCGCACTAAAAGCCTGGTAAGTTTCCACGACATTATCCTACAGTTTACAGTACCGTTCTATGCCACGGCCTTTTCAGAACAGCGTTAACGCTGCAATCAACCCATTTTGCGAAGAAGGCGGTAGGTAACAAGAAGTACAAACCGCAGGAACGGCGCCCATGTTGTTCATCTGTACAGGATGGTTCATCGGGGAAGCTGCGCGGGGTCCCATGGGCGCTTGTGGCATCTGTACATTCCCTATGGACATGGGGTTAAACTGATTCATTCCTGCAAATGCACCCCCAAAACAACTCATTAGGAACAAGTCATCAGAATTTATGTAGGTATATACTCTACCAAAAAATTAACATTTATTATGACTGAAGTTTGACTGCTCTACACTTCACCTTTTCCTTTTATCTTTGCTCAAACTGCTTGGCTTAAGAGACAAATCAGGATGCATGAAGTATTTAGGAAAATACCAGTTAGGGTGAAATAGAACTTTTGGTGTCAAAAAAAAAAAAAAAAAAAAAAAGGGCAAAAGATGAAGAGCGTGGATGATCTGCAAAGACAGGATGCCATTTGTAAATAACACCTTGGGACGGTTTCTTAAAATCGGGCATTTGCTTTGAAAGAGCAATGGCTTATTCAGGCCTCACCAAAATGGTTGAGGTAAATATGACAAAAATACACATTGTATATATGAAGGCAACTCCTACCCTCAAATCAGGACAAAAGCCAGCAAGACGCTTAAGCAGGTGGTGAGCTTTTTATAGAGAACACTTCACCCCTCCAAAAACCCCAAACTTGTCTAACAGGAATAAAGGTGTAAATAAGTAATTATGGAGTTGTACTTGCTATCAACTTTTTCTCCTACTGAAATGTATTCTAAAAGGATACAACTTCTCCTGGACACTTCAACACAAGTTTTAATTTACTACTAACTCTGAACCTAGAAATAATTGGGGATGCTTTTTTGGAGGAAGGTGAAGCACCTAAAAGTCACAGGTTTGTCTTTTTCAGAAAAAAACCCCACCCATGAGTCCACAGCAGCCCAAATCAGCGATGGCAAGACATCAGTGCTACGAACAAGCTACAAGGCTTTTTTAGATGCATTATGCATCAGAATCCAAGAAAGCGTATCGTTAGTTATAGACATTCTAAGATTGATGTGCAAAGTTTCCAATTACAGGTGTATTTCTGGCTAATTAATTGCTGGAAATATGCCAACTGTATTTTTAATGAGATTATTCACAGTATTCTTGCTTGCACTCTCCTCTTTTTGAAAGGACTGAATTACTTCCTAATCGCTAGCGAAGTATTGGGTATATACTGCCAGGTCTTAAGACGAGACCGCACTGAGACAGTGCCACAGAGCAACAAAGAATGATGCCAAAAAGGGAAACCCCATAGTTTTGTCCACCCCAACTCCAAAAGAAAATCAGATGATCAGCTTTTCCCCCCCAAACAATTACTTTGAACCCACAAGTTGCAATTAGAGAGGAAAACATAGATACCTTGAGAAACTTGCATACGACTTATAGGCACAGTTGGCATGGACATAGGCCCATCTGCAAGACAAACAGAAGAAAGGTCAGGAAAAAAACAACTTAAAATGCTAACTTGAGATTAGCACGAGAGCCCAAGTACACTAACACATTACCAGAATCTTCTGGGTTGGAAAACACCTTCAAGATCATCAAGTCCAATCATTAACCCAACACTGCCAATGCCACCACTAACCATGTCCTTAAGAGCCTCATCCATGTGTTTCTTAAATCTCTCCAGGGATGGCGACTCCACCACCTCCCTGGGTAGCCTGTTATGGTGCCCGACAACCCTTTCTGTGAAGGAATTGTTCCTCATATCCAACCTAAACCTCCCCTGGTGTACCTTGAGGCCCTTTCCTCTTCTCCTATCACTTGTGTAGTGCGGAGGTACAGCTGAAATGCAGAAGTGCCTCCTGCAGAAGTACTTACTGGGCGGCCTCACGGGCTGTGCCTGGCCCATGGCAGCAGCCACCTGTGGGATCCCAGGGGGTTGAGGTCCTGGGGTCTGTAAGGCTGGCTGATTCCCCAACATCCCTTGCTTATGGAGACGAGACCTCCGTTTCTCTTCTAGCTCCTTTTGTATCTTATAGATTTTCTCTGCTAACAAATGGTAGTATTCATCCTAAAAGAGAAAAAAATAGCACTCAGTGTCAAGTACAAGAAAGCAGCAGAACTCATGTATTCTACCAGAATACCATCACCTGGTTTGGGTTTTCTTTTAATGTTTACACCTGCCTATTTGAAAAATAATATTTCTTTTCAGAATTCTGTTAAATTGAGTCAGTCTCATCACTGCTCTAATGCACAAAAGGAAAAACAAAGCTTCCAGAAAACACCTATGAGACTTGGCTTTATGGCTATCCTTCCTATCTACTCTGAGTAGCTCAGTAGACAAAGATGACTGTAGGGTCTCTGTTGCTTCGACAAAATAACAACCGGAAGCTGTGATTGAATTTCTAAGTGTTAATGATTTTTAAATGTTATTTTCATAATAAAGATTTCCACTAATCTGCAGATGAAAAAAAGATGTTCCCAGCCACACAGGTACATTGAATAAATTTCAGGAGACAGATGTTAAGGACAGATCAATTTTATATAAAGGAAGGAACCATGTGACTACCAACTGTCATCGCAGGGAATAAACAAAACCAAACAAAACCCCAAAGGAATGGAGGAAATCAGTGAAAAAGAGTCCACAAGCACAGACAACTAAACACTAGACCTGTACAAGATGAAAAATCCATTTTACTCTATCCACACTGACAACAGATCAAATAAGACAGTCACAGTGCACAGCAAGGTAGACAATTTTGCTTGCCAGCAACTGCTGGACACGTATTTGCCAAGTGCATGAGACTATGCACCTGTTAAAGGCAAAACACCCACAAACCCCCAAAACTATGTTTATTTTGTGGGGTCACCTATGCTTTTAAAACCCAACATTACATGGAGCAAAGGTTCAGCAATGCTTGTCCCATAATCATTCTGCCTTCATCCACATTTCACCAAAACTCCAATTTGCAGGACTGAGTTCATTTCAGAAGACTAACATGAAATAGGTATTCCTCACCAGCCTGGTTAAGAAAGTCCAGTGTTGCAACATAAAACTTTCGTTTTAGGTCACTTCCTTCCTCCAAATGTCTCAAAAATCCATCAGTGCAGACACTTTCTGCTGTCCAGTTTAAAAGCTCTACAGCCCCATCCCTCCTCCTGCTCAGGACACCTCACCTATAACTTCCTACTTGTAAGTTTAATATTGTGCTACTTTCACACTGCAAAGATTCCTGCTAAAGGACATGTTCACAAGGAGCACATACTACTAAAACAACAAACTGCTCACAGTGACGCCTCATACTAATCTGTTTGTCAATGTCAAAGTAGAACGGACGCTCCTCAAAAAGAAGGATGCAATTCCACACGGCATCGTTAATACATTCACAACTACTCCCTTCTTCCAAGTTTGCTGCTTGGAGCCAAATATGCTAGATGAATTCCCCTACGAGACACTTCTGGCAACGAGGCTGACAGCTGTGTGAAGGGTGAAGATACTTTGGGGTATCTGCCTGGCACAGGGGTCAGAAGACATTTAATTTTATAACCAGAAGTCTATTAGGCTCATCCTTACCAAGAAGGTGTTTTGAGGCCTATGTACGTCTATAAAATCCTCACTCCCTCTGAAGCTGCCCTGCCAGGGCGATCACATGCCACTGTTCCTTGCTGAACACCCTCTCGGTAGGCACAAGGGGACTATGACACTGGCACTGACGGGTGCTGACACAGCACAGCATGACAAGTATGGCCACTGCGTCTAGGAAATACAACTTGCATGCCATCTTCAGCTGTTCTGGGCGATGGTCTGAGAGGGGCACACTCTAACTGCTACTGTCTTACTGGATGATTATCACCTGAAATGCCACTAACTACTCCCTTCACATACTCTTACCTTACTGAAGAAAGGATCTCAATATCCTAAGAGCTCACTAGCTATTATTACTGGTGCTAACATCGTCTTTACCCGATGAAAACTTTCAGGGAGTGGTTCCTTCAGGGTAGAATTACCACAGTATCATAAATACTATTCTCAGCATTGTCAATCAACAGGGGTTTGCTGTCTCTGAGTTAAGAGAGATTTGAACTGACACCTCTTTGCAGACAGAGCAAAAAATCATGAACAAGAACAGGAATTCTGTCTCGTTTCCCACGCACAAGGACAAAGGCAGGCAAACTGACTTCTTTTTCTGTTGAGACATGAAACAGCTATGCATCTTAGCCAAATCACTCTTGGTTCTGCTGAGAAGGGCAGTAATTCCAAGAGTGTGAGTACAAGGTAAGCAGTGTATGTAACAAGACTAAGTCCTAGGGAAAACCTCTGATGGGAAAGCAGCATTAAGAAAGTTTTAAAAGTTCTATTTATACAGACTTCCAGAAAGGAGAAAGTCAGCAAGGGAAGCATCAAGAACAGCAAGCTGTGGTTCAGTCTTCATGCACGTCAATCACTCTTTCAGGAGGAATGCAGATAGGGCTTGGACAATGTTGTCAAGTTTTCATGGAGCTGAGGGAGGTGAATTATCTTGGAGTGACATTAATCAGATGGCTTGGGACTACGCAAACACTGTCACAGACAGAAAGCATGACTTTCCTCATCGAGAGGACAGTAAAAGGATTCTCTGTGCTTTTCATTAAGCTTATAAGATTTGCAATACTACTGTTCTTTCACCTACAGTGAATAGCTGGACTGAAGCAACATACCCTACTATTAGCAGATTCATACATATCTCCTTCCACTTTCCTGGCATAAGCCACCAAGTTCTCCATGCGGCGATCCTTCAGTGCTGCCGGATCAGGAGTGGGGAAGATGGCTTGGACACTACAAGAAAGGAGAAAGAATAAAAGAAAAATTCTTCTTGGGGGGAAATCACTACACCTTTATGGTATTCACCCTGGACATTCCTTTATACATCAATTATGTAAAAGCATATCAAAATTGTTTTTAAAGTAAAATCAATATTGTACTATTTCCCACAAGATTAAAGTAAATTCAATGATGAAAAAATGTGAGGTTTACAGTCTAGAGTGTAAGTACTTGTTTACTACAACACAGCGAATTCACTAACAACATAAACTAATTTCATGCCCACTCCTTAAGGAGCAGGAAGAACAAACTGAAGAGGAGGGTGAAAGGTAACGCTCATCCTCAGTGGCCCAGCATCAGAGAACCACTACTGATAACTTTCTCAACTTTTCAGCTTAACAGCAGAACTACTGTACTGAAATTCTTTAAAGACATTCAGGAAAAACACGCAGTCTTGCTGAATACTTACAGTTTATGCACTAAATGATTGCGCAGGTCCTGAGTGACATGTTCATGCCATGCTTTCCTTACCCCGGTACTAGAAGGAGGTGCAGCCGTTGGCATTGAGCTGAGGTTTCCAACATTGCCAGAGTTTGTGCCATCATTCATTAGTGGGCTAAAATAAAAAAGGACTGTTACAATACAAGAATGCAGAGCTTTGTTGCATGCTTAATGTCTGAAATAATTTTTGAGTAATTGCTTTCATCACTTGCAGCTATTGCATCTAACATTCTCTAAGTGAAATTTTGATATTGTACTGCGTTTGTGTGACAAGGAGGGGGGGGCCCCACGGGTGGCTTCTGTGAGAAGTAACTAGAAGCCACCCCTGCATCCAATAGGGCCCATGCCAGGTGGCTCCAAGATGGACCCGCCACTGGCCAAGAACGAGTTCATCAGCAACAGCCATAACATCTCTGAGATACATTGGAGCAGACATTCCCCGGCAGCTCATGGTGAGGCCAGCTGTGCCCTGCAGCCGTGGAGGGTCACAGGGTGAGAGAGACCCACCTGCAGCCCAGAGAAGACCCCACACCACAGCAGGTGGATGCACCCAAAGGAGGCTGTGCGTTGGGCAGCCCGTGCTGGAGCAGGCGCCTGGCAGGACCCGTGGCCCATGAAAAGAGGAGCCCAGGATGGAGCAGGTTTGCTGGCAGGACTTGTGATGCCAGGGGGGCCCAGGCTGGAGCGGGGGGCTCCTGAAGGATAGACTGCACTCCGTGGGGGGGATCCCACACTGGAGCAGTTTGTGAAGAACTGCAGCCTGTGAGAAGGACTCACAGAGAAGTTTGTGAAGAACTATCTCTCATGGGCGCGATTCCACACTGGAGCAGGGGCAGAATGCATGGAGCCCTCTGAGTGGCAGAGACAACGTGTGATGAACTGATCACAACCCCCATTCTCTGTCTCCCTGCACTGCTCAGGGGAGGAGATAGAGAAAAGCAGGAGTGAATTTGAACCCAGGAAGAAGGGAGAAGTGGAGGGAAGGTGTTTTAAGATCCGGTTTTAGTTCCTTTGCACTCTGATTTCATTGGTGACAAATTAATTTTTTCCCCAAGCTGAGTCTGTGTTGCCTGTGACGGTAACCGGTGAAGGATGTCTCCCTGTCCTTGTTGTGACCCATGATCCTTTAATCGTATTTTCTCTCCCCTGCCCAGCTAAGGAGGGGAGCAAGCGGGGCTTTGGTGGGCACCTGGCCTCCAGCCAGGGTCGCCCTGCCACAGATATCAACAAAGTGCAAGGCCTAAAGCAGCAAAGCTCAGGAGTTTACAAGACACTGCATGAATGATAAAGAATCACAACAGTTAAGGTATTTGTACACTTAAAAATACAAAATATTCTTCCATAGGTAATTAATTTAAAACTACTAAATATACTGGGGCTCTCTGGGGAGACAAAGCAGTGGATAGAGAACTGCACTAGGAAAGCAGAATGTCTACAGGTGTGACTGATCATTTCCATGCCAGTACAGTTTTTACAGCATGCTCTTTATTTACATTCATAAGCATGTAAATAAATGTTTAATTGAGCAAGAATGAAAATGTGTGCATTACTTATTTGTCCCAAGGGATGTTGGAAGAGCAGTTTCAGAAATTAGACTAGCTTGTTGGTCTGTTGTTATTCCTCCTGCGGGAAGGTTCATCTGGTTGGCTCCTTTGGGACAAAATTAAACATCATTAGTACCCAGTTCACAATTCTGACAATAACATGGCAAAACTACACTTCACCAACTTGTTAACAAAAGAAACAGTATCAGATGATAAGTACTTGTAGGATAATATCTGCTGCGGTGCATATAGGCAGCTACTTATGGAATCAAGTTACTTTCAGTCTGAACATTTTTAATATAAAAACTAGTCTATTAAAATTTAAAATTCATAAACTCTTAAGATTACTTCAGTAAGCTTAAAAAAAAAAAAAAGAGGTAATACTAACAATTAAGTTCCAGAAAGAAATTAGCACTTGGACAGAACTGTCTGCCAGAGTAGGTGAAACACTTGTTAAACCAAAATCCTCCAGCAACTCTGTCTGATCACCTCAGACAGCAATCAGCTACAGACTGTATTTTAAAAGAAACTAAACCCAAACCCACTGCTATTTAGGGGAAGAAATATATTCAAAGCTTTCTAATACTCAAATGTAAATGAACGGTAGTGTTTCTAATAGGTGCAATTTTATGTTATTAACCATCAGGAACAGGAAGTCACTGTTCTGATCAAGTGAAATACTAAACCATTTGTCCTAAAAATTCAAGAGTTCGGTTTATGTTGACACCAGAAGTTCCTTGGTGTTTTTTCCACCTACCCAAGGCATTAATGGTCCTCATTTGCTGGTGAGCCTGCGGCTGTGCCGGCTGCTGGCCTTGTACCTGCGGCTGCAACTGTGTTTGAGGCTGGTTGCCATATGGCAGGCCAAGAGCAGCGTAGGCTCGCTGCATGGAGCTGGGGTCAATCGGATTAGGATTACTTAGCGATGGAGTGTTCTGCTGGCCCGTGCCAACAGAACCGATGGAATTTTGGATTCCACCAGCTGGAGACCCTAAAAGGGCTATAAAAAAGGAAGGAAAAGAGAAAATTGAAAATCAATGAGGACAAACAATAGAATAAACAACGCCAAGAACCAACAGAACGTGCATATAATTCTATGGTATGTATTTTTCTGTCAAAGGACAGAACACCACCTGAGATGCCAAGTGGGAAAACTTGGCCTTTGGTTCTACAGGACAGAAACCTCCCTAGCAATTAATACATGGAGTCTGAAGAGTGCTATAGATTTTGGGCAGATAAACCCATAGTTACTGTAATATACGTAAAGTATAGGCTCCAATATAAAGCTAAACAGGATTTTCATGCTTGGGACAGTGGACTAAGGGGGGAGAATTAATTCCTCTACTTCCTTCTTTCCCATCAATCCCATTTTAGGTCAAAATATTCAGCTCCAGAACCAAGATCCTGTGTTCAGCAGAAATAGTGTGTCCTTGGACACAAAAGTAATACTGAAGATCTGTTGGTAGAAATTTTCATTCCAAGCAGTCACTGGATGAATCCTCTGAAGACCAAATTACCCTAAATCCCACCTTATTCAGAGATACGAATAGTCCTGATGGGTTTCAGATTGTACTCACAAAATCTAAAATTATTTGAAGAGTCAGAAAGGGGATGAACCTGCCACAGGTTTTGGTAAACAATTAAGATGATAACATTTAAGTATTCATTAACTTATGTGACACCATGACCAAGCAACCTCTGTCACCACCCAGATGTATGGAAGAGTCACTTCCATTGTAGACAGGAAATGGAAACGACAGGGAAAAGTAGTGTTTACTAAACTAAGAAGTGAATAAAAAATCTGCTTTCTGGTCTTCATTTTAGCTGCCATTGTAAATATAACATGTTCCACTGTGAATAACACACAGAGTATATCCTTCACTACGGATTCATTGCATTTGGATAACTGAGACTCTGGCAGAAGTAATACATACTTTGTATTTTCCTCCCAAGTAATTAAATACGTAATGTGCATTACAAATTTGTGAGTTAAACATAGCAACAATAATATCTCTTAATATAGGCAACAACAGCTGTTTTACTGAAATATTAGGAGAGGCGCATGGTTGGAAACAAAATAAAATCAGGAAAACAAGCCTTCTGAGACATTAACAACATTATGTAGGCTTTCTTAAATCCCTACCCACTATGGAAACTGAGAGAATCACCGGAAAAGATACCCACACTTTCAGCTTCCATCCAGGAGAAAACACACACATTAGAATCCAGACTACTCTTCTTCAGGTGAGAATTTTATTTGATCTCATTTGCCAAAGAACTACAAATAAATGTAGTCAGAGATCCCCCTTTACAGAGTAACCAGCCCCACACAAAACACCTTTCCTCCCCCAGGACAATCCACAGTATTTTCAAGACTGGGTTTACCACGGAAATGTGGCTTACATATGCTTACACTCTGTGGACACATTCCTAACAACTTCTGAACTCACTAATCATTTCCAAGCAAGTTTTTAAGCAAACACAGAAGCTGACTGAGATCCTATCAGATTCACTAAAAAACCCCAACCAAACCCAACATATTAAAGAGCAACCGTATGAATGTCTTACTGGACTCGCGCAATCCAAGAGAAAGGTATCTTTACACTAGCACAAGCCAAGAAATAGGGAAGTCTCCAGAAAGGTTAAATAGCACGAAACTTGCAGCACCTTGCAATTCAAAGGCTACAGAGGCTGTTGGGAGAGCAAAAGGTCAATTCAGGAGCTAATAAAAATTTGAGCTTGTTAGGGGAAGCGGGAGTTTGATCTTGTTAGTGAAAGAGGATGATACTCCTCCAGGAAAGTCACAACAAAACACCTCCAGGCGCTTCCAGCGCTGGCTGTAAATCAGAGGCACATGTCTGGAGAGGGTAGAATGACCACAAGCGATGCTGAAGGCTGGGAACAGGAAAAAGGCTTCTAGCCATCCCAACTGAGGAGAGCAAGTGTCTCCCCATTCCTCATGCTCTTCTGGGGAAAAGCAGCTGGCACTGGTCTTCTGAGGACTGCCACCTTGGCTTGAAGCTAAGGTAAAGCTAAGGCTCGGCCTGGAGAAGGCCGTCACCCCTTGCCCGCAGTTCTGGGCTGAGCTGTGGCAGTGGTACGGGTTACTGGGAAGCCAAGTTCAGCCCTTGGGTTGGAGCAGCTTTAGGAACCACAATCCAGCCAGTTCTAGAGCAGTCTACTCAAGCTAGATCAGATTTCCAGAGTACGTGGAATGTAAAGAAAGTGGAGAGTAAGTCTATTCTAAACACAGAAAACCCCACTGTTTCTTCACAGAACTACCAACATTATCATAAGGGGACAACCAATGTCCAACAAGCACTATTTTGCCTGGCAGTCTGAAACGCCTAATGATCTCCAAGAAGTTCCCCACGCGTGCACGTACCTATTCAAGTGGGCAAAACTCAGTAAGGCTGGTAAACCGCCAAATGTTGCTTCAACACTTCAAACTGAAGTGGTATGATTAAGGGAGAGACTACATTCTTACAGCCAGCAGTGCACTTCCAACGTGGAAGCGAGTGGCTCTGACTACTTGGTCTCAGATTTTCTGTGTTTTGTCACTCAACAGCATACTGTATCGAGTATTTTCACAACATCAGGAATTTGATTTTGAAGGGTTTTCCTTGTCTGTTGTTCACTGGGTTTATATGAATGCATTATCTCAATCTGTCAAACACGAAGATGGACGAAGAGAGTATTAAATTTCCACACCGGACAGATCAAGTGCAAATGCAGTCCCTTCTGTGGCAGTTCCCACAGGAAATCAAGTCCATTTAAATAAATACAGCACTGGAACAAACAGGAGTTAGCACATTAGGCCACTGCTACACAAAGCAATGTCTGCTGTGATTTTGTTTTTAATTGACTGATGCTTTGACATTGATAAGCTCATGACAGAAGCTACAAGTGTAAGGACAACTCTGTACAAGACTGTTCACATTCTAAATGCTTTGAAGACATCTGATCTCCCGACATCCCACTGTTACAAAGTCACATGTGTTTGTATCTTAAGAGCGAAAGTTCAAATAAGCAGAAGTTAAGCAGCCCCAGAACTTCCTGAAGAGTCCTGATTGGGCCCCCTTGGGCATAGGCATTAGGATAAAACCTAAATGATCTGTCTTGTCTACACAATTCCTGTTTCAGTGTGCAGAGAAGAAAACGCTGCCTTAATGGAACTGCATTCGTGTCTTCCAGAGGGGAACCCCTCCGGCTGATTAGAATTTATTCTAAACAGACTCCTAATGCCGCTTTAAGTATGAATGCCCAGCACTTCTCTAACCTGAACACCCCAGTGGAAACAACACGTTAATCCATTTATGAGAAGTCTGATTTAAAATTTGCAATTTGTTTCCAAATTCTGGAACTGAGACTCGTTCAGCAGTGTTCAAATGCTCCGTCCTGCAGCTCCTCGCTCTGCTCCTTACATCCGTTCTAGCTCCAAGTGGCTGGAGCAAAAATTCTGCCGGCAACCTTAACTCCCCTCAGCACAAGCCTGTCCTGAACCCGAATTAGGCAGTATATGAAAGGTTAAGTGTACACGATCATTAAAGGCTGTATCATGAATCAACTCATGGAGTAAAGATTTTATGAGCAACTTACAGGTATGTGCTGTTAGGAAGTGTCAGTATTAAACTCCACGACCAATGCTATTTTAGTTTTTATTTAAGTTGAACCTTAAACCAAAAGCCTTCGCAGTATAGCACTGCGTTAGTCAATGAATGGAACTTCTTACTCTGTGGGCCAACCATCTACCATGAGGCTCAGTGGAATAACTGATAGCTGGTAGGTCACCATTATGCAGGATTTCCAGCACCTCAAAAAACAAGTGACATTTTGTTTGCAGATTTTACAGGCAGTTACTGACAGTGTGCAAACTGGATTTCATTTCCCGTTTTCACAGGAAACGGGCTCTAGTGAAGAAGTTGCTGCCTACTCTTTCTGTGCAGCAATGCACTCCTTCCTTCACCAAAAGGGGTTAGTTCCCAAATGCTCCACATCCAGGGCTTCTTTCTTTTTCTGCCCATACTCAATAACGTACTCCCCCCCAGCCAGCTAGTTCCTAGTCCCTATTTCCATTTCCCTCATCAGATTCCCACCCTACATCCCAAATCCACATATTCCAGAGTTTCTCGCCCAGTCTTCTTTAAAATCACACTTTTAGAGTAAATTTGAGGCAACTAATCATCTTTCTCAATCCAGCTTGCTCCTCATGGCCTTTTATTTATAATTTTCCTACAAGGAAAAATACAGGGGAGAGTAGCTCCATGTTCACAATTCCACCCTTCCAGCCTCACTGAACTCAGCAGGGTTCCCAAAGATTTTCTGGTGTCCCCTAATCCCAAAATGAAACACACCAAGCACTGCAGGACAGTGGCTCAGCTCATAATAAACAGCTACAGCACACCTGCAGAGCTGCAAGGGGAAGCATACCCAAGAACTGTTTGGTGGCACACTACCCTCCTGCCCAGGTCAGAAACAGCAGAATTAAGCAGCTCAAGCATGTGCACGACAAGACAAATCTTCAGAAAAGTAACTGTTATGCCAGAGCTATACAACTAGGAAATAGATCAACAGCCACTGCAAGTTTACCACTGAAACTGTGGTGGGCTCAGCAGGGAGCAAGAAGTACTTCCTAACAAGAACCACCCTCCAACCCCAAACCATTCCACCCAAATTTCAAGCCATTACTTCAAAATGCAGGAGTCACCAGCCTATTCAAAAGAAAAGCTGAATGTTTTAGCATGTGCAAAATAACATCTGTTTTGCAGTTCCCCCCCACCCCTCCAGAGGTATACGTGGGATACACAGGAAGAGCCACAGGGAATAGAAAGGATTTTAAACTTGTTCCAACACGATAGTAACATGAATCGTTAATAGGACAACAATTACAATAAAAGACAGTTTAAGATTACTTCAAAAAAGGTGCTACATAAACAAAACCTGGCACAGATGCTCCTTGTGAAGAATCTAAACACTAAACCATGAGTAAGATACCTGTAAAGAGCTCCGTGGTAATTACCTAAAGCCTAGGACTTTCTTCAACATGCAAATCCCTCAGGAGCAGGAACAGGTAGCTACAAAGAGCACATGAACCGCTGCGCGTGGGAAGGATGGAAGCAAGCCACCACACCGCAGCGTTTCTCAAGTGCTGACTTGTGACAAGATCCGCACACTTTGAAGGAGCCGCTTAAAGCCCAGCACAGATACATCAGGGCTCAAAGGAACAATGGTAAAACAGTCATGAGCCTGGGAAGGCAGACTCTACGCCTCTAAGTCTTCAGTGACCATCATGTGGTCATTCATTCAGCAAGGACAACAGCCTGACAAAAAATAACGAAGGTCACTATGCTTCTCACTTTTTTCCCCTAAGTGTTCTCATCATATTCTGGCATACACAGATACCCTCCTCCCTCCAGTTTAGGAGATGCTACATTAAGAGAGCCAACATTCTCTTAAAGTCTTAGGCCAACCTAGCTTAGGTTCACCTGACTCAGCTTTCACCTGACCAGGCACGGTGTTTTCAAATGCACACATTAATGTAAATCACTTCCCAGACATTCCTGAATGCCTCAGAGGGGGTATCCGTTGTAATAGCTCTGAACAAGTGTTTGTAGTGCTCATCTTTTACCTTCAAACAAGCCACGAGGTGTCACGTGCATGACTCGGAGACGTAACTCAGAACACAGAACTGTGCACCTCGGGCACACTAAACGGCCAATTTTCATAGTTACTACCACTGGATTATTGATTAATTGAACAGAAAAAAGAGAATTCCTATTTATTTCCCCCTCATGCAGCAAAAGAGCCAAACTCCACACTTATCCATTACAATTCTGTTGCATTCAAACAACATCCTACGTGATCCTGTACCAAAATTATTCTGAAGGGCTGTTTTTGTTCGAGTACTTTCTCTTCTGACAAACTGTATGGATGACGTAAACACAAACACTGCCCAAAGTACTTTTCTACAGCAGCTTGAATTGAAAAAAACAATTCTGTTGTGCTAGATGTCGTTAGCACTTTGATAACAACTGTGTAATAAGGATGTTACGCACAAATGGACCATGTCATATTAAAAAGCAAAGCTTTCAACACATTTTTCGAAGGCCAAACATAACTAATCACTTGCAACAAATGACTACTTTTAACACACAAGATGTATGTTGTTTACTAATAAACCAAAACCCTACCTCCAGGTAGCTCTATATTCATAGTTTATTCAGTTTTTGAGGTAAAAAACCCACCCTCCTGAAACCATGAGAGCATTCTCAGCAGACAGTTTGGACAGTCTTACCAGCTGCTCTCTGCTCTGCTTTCATCTCCCTAATCAAGGAGCTATTCTCTGTCCTCCAAGGTTTATTAGTGTTTCTCACTGCAGTCTCAGCCTAACGGGCAGTTAGCAGAACCCTTCCAACACAACTCAAATGTACAAGCTTCCCAAGTCCTCCAGCTATTACTTTAAATTTTCCACTTTAAATACACTTTGGCATAACATGACTGAGAGTTCCAGAACTGCTGCATCCATACTGTGAAACATTCTACCATGGTGTCTTGTTGGAGGATTCGATGAGAAGCAAAGCTACCAACCTAAGTTCAGTATTTTCTGCTTCAGGGTAAGGAGGGAAGACATGTACTAGAAACTGAGTGTCCCCAAACAGCAGAACAGCTAAGCTATTACAAAAACCAGGCATGGGCAAACCCACTGCGAACTGCAGCTAATCTATATCAACACTTAGTGACCAGGACACTCAGACCAGATTTTGTGCACAAGATCTCATTTTTTTAACAAACATTCTTGCTATTTGCATGTTGATTTGATTGTTTGTATTAGCAAGAAAAATAACGTCATTTGCATCTTCCCCAAAAACCTACCTGTATCCCAAATTGCATTTTACCTGCCCACAATGAAACACCAGTTAGAAGCTGCGACACCCTTTAAAAATGGATGTGTGCTTGACCTGAGACTTTCCCTTTTTGATTACTGTGTATTTTAAGTAGTAAATTGCATTTAGTGATCAAAAAGGTGAATAACAAGATCATTAAACAGCTACTAAGTTTGTTGGGCTGCTGTCAAAATTTATTCCTATACTGCCTATCTGATCAACTTTATTTTAATAGTATCATCCCACTGTGACAGCAGTAAAAGAATTACTTACGTTGTTGATTTCTTTTGTCACTGGCATTTTTTAAAGGAAGGCACACAGGACAGTCGTGCCGAGTACAATTCTTCCAGTGGGAGATGATTTGTCTCGAAGATGCACAATGAGCAACTGTAACAAGGAAAAGCCATAGAATTAAGGTCACTCCTTGGTTAACTGATTCTGAATTAACTCATCACATCTTTTAGAGCAACTCATTGTTTCTTTTTTACAAGCAATACTGTATATATATAAAATACACAGCTAAAATGCAACTAAAATTTGTTAGGACCCACCAATAATGCTAAAACAAATCAAGGAAGTTGATAGTAAAATCTAAGATAGCGACACCGTGGACATTATACCCTCTTTATACAACAGAGGAGATGAAAAGGACACTTGCAAGGCTATATTGGTACTATCCTACTTCTAAAGGGCAAATATTGCATTCTGATTTCTAAACTGACAACTGTGAAGAGATCAGAAATGGAAACCAGGCAAAGGTAATGAAAAAGGGAGCAGCAGTTTAATTCAAGAACCAGTTTTGGCACTCGTCTGCGCCAGCTATAGTGATCTTCTTGACAAGAACAGAAATACTGCTGACAAACACGCAAGAAACCTCACACAGCTCATTTGCCAGAGTAGCTTCAAGCACGTGGTCTCACCCTGACAGGCCTTCCCAGCTTGACAGTGTGTCATGTGGTTGAGGACGTTTTTCATGGTTCGACAGTGCGGGAGAGCACAGGCCCGCACCTCTCCGTTGGCTTGCTCACGCCTCTGACATTTGTGAGCATGAAGCAGCAAAACCAACTGCTGCTGGATCAGTTTGCGCTTCTCTGGATCTGCTGTTGGTCCAGTTGCCATCGCCTGCGTCGGTACAATCCCCACTTGTTGTACTTGGGTTTGCATCTGGGACTGAGAGAACAGAGTTTAGCATCATGTTTGCAAGTCTCGGTTACGATCTTAATCAAACATAATAATTCGTGTATCGCATAACTGTTTGCCAAGCATTCTATGACACCAGTCTCTGTAGCATTCTCAAACATTCCTGTTCTAACCCAACAGCAAAAATAGAGATTCCTCTGTTAAGACATTCACAACCAACACTTTCATTAACAAGCCATCCAAAAATCTGTTTATCAGGCAGATCATCATTCCAACAGAAACAAGCTCTTACCACACTTGGAAGTGGAGCATTTTAACTCTGTTACTATATTTTCCTATCATAAGTTTTGTACACTTCAATCCTAGTTTCTGGTCTCCATTTGAAAGAGGAGTTCAATGGGAGATGACAGCCAAAATTATGAGACTGTCTCTATCTATTACAGTAAAAGGTAGAACTGATTTTCCAAGCTTAAATTAGCCTTTCTCCTCATAAGTGAGTGCTGATATTCCTTTAACAGAGAAGATTTCCAAGGTAAGATGTACTCAGTTTTCTTCCAGAAAAGGCCACCTAAATCTGGACTGCATTTTGTCTGCTGAAGTGAACTAGAGTTAACTACAAGGTGACATGAGGCTGTATCTGCTTGTGAAATTTACTATTTTATTTCCAGCATCCATTCTTTATGGACATGCTTCTGTATCAAAGCCTGAGACCTGCCTGGCAGCACCTGCATACCCAGAGATCTCCAGTCTAAGGCACAGCTCATAACAGCGTGGAACAGATAAATAGCTTCCTTAACACGTCATTTCTTCAGCACAGGTTTAGAAGCTTTTCTACTACCTTCCTGGGCCTTTAAATGGCAACAAACATAGAAACTTGATTTTCAAAATTTAACACAGCCACAGCAACAACACCACTAGTGGGAGCAGATATGGGACTACCAAAGTGCTGAAATCTTCATGCTTTGCAGCCTGAATTAACCTCATGGACAAACATGAAACTGCCCCAAGAATCACTCTGACTGTAAATACAGGTTACCGCAGGAAAGCTCGCCACCTCCCAAGCTACCTAAGGAAAATGCAGCCATTAAAACCTCTTATAAACAGAATATAGGAAGAATAGGATCATACTGGGGTGGGTAACAGAGGAAACAGTTCAGTGCTGCCTACAGAGCTACTGACCAAAGCTGGTTACTGCATGTAAGGAAAACCACTGTCAAGTGACAGAATACACCGTTTGTAGCCTGCTCTTCTTTAGACCTTTGAGAAGGGTTCCCCAGAAAATTCCACAGCCCGCAAAACAAAGCATTTAAGAGCAACGACACTCATTTCATTAGGTCAGTGAAAAGGTTCCCTGGCAACAAGTTCTCGCTACTCCAGCAGCAAGCTGTGTCCTCAGCTCTGCCACCTGCACAGCAGGCCTTCCAGAGCTAGGCTCCTTCTGGAGAACGAAGCACACAAGATCTAGTAGAAACACAGTGTCTGGTGTTTGATGGAGGAGGTGGGGACTCTGCCACCGATCATGATTATAGTAAGTCTTAAACAAAGAGGAATTGCTGCATCTGTTTGTTTTGAGCCTGCAACAAAAAGGAATAAAAGGTCAGAGGGTGAGGGAAACCCATCCACCTCTGCTCCCAGTGCATGCAGCTGAAATTAAGCTTTCCATTTCTTCTGTGAATAAATCCACAAGAGCAGACAGGTTTTGCTGAAACAATCCTTGGGTCACAAATAGGAAACAATTAGTTCAGCCAATCTGCAGAAAAATACAGAGACCATGCCAAAGAAAATCTTGTTGGAAGTGATGTTTTCATCCCAGTCAAAGAATTGTTTCCCAAGCCAGAGTTCTCCTTTGCTACTACCCTACCATGTAACAGACATGACTACAGCTGTGTCAGCGCAGACGCCCTGACCCTAAAGGAGTTCTTTAACTTCAAACAAAGTAACAACGAAGAACAGCAAAGCAGAATCGTGGAGTTATCAGTAGTTGGCAAAACGGTCTTGGTGCAAATGAGTGCAGGTAGACACAAAAAACAAAATCAGAATATTGCATAAGCTCTATAGAGTTACGCTTGTCACTATTTCAACCTTGTGAAGTCCTCAACTTGCAAATAAAATTAATGCTCTTTCCACTATCTATCTTACTTTCAAGACTGTTGACTCTGTGAGGAAGTTGATCTCTTCCCTATTAGTTTGCCATTTAAGACCAGTGGCCTGCAGGACCAGTTCAAAACTGGAGATACACCAGTGCACTGCAGTCATGCCAACAACAAGTAAATCCTCCGTCAACCACAGAAACCATCCCACTCCAGAACGAGCAGGAGGCTTCATGCTGCTTCACCTGAATGACTTAACAGTTTTCTTGATGAAGCAGGAAATTCAAACACTCCTGCTCCCACAATAAACACTTCAGTGGTCAGATGCACAAGGTAAAAGAGATAGTTTTGCTTCTCTCACTACCTTTCTGAGCTCCAGCATAAACAGAACAAACAGACCAGGGGTTGAAAGTCTGCTACAATCTCCAACAGAGGTGGTGGCTCCATTAACCAGTTGTCTAGAAACAGAGTAATACAACGCTTGTATCATGTAAAGCAGCTATTAATACTATTTAAAATTATGGACAGGAAAATCTGCCCTGTCCCCAGTCTGAACACCAAAAATGTTCCCGTGCTTCTGTCACAGCACAGATGCAAAAGCACTTCATCTTCGTGGATTTTGATGGACACAAAGCCCCCGAAGTGCTTTCTGTCACAGAACTGCAATGGGAGCTCAAGCAGCAGCTATCCGATGGCATCAAGGAAGGGGGCATTTCTCAGGCCAACCCAGGCTTTCCCCAGTGACTACCAGAACTTCACTGTGAAAGCAACAGAACCACTTCATACTTCTTGCTCTTCACTCTGCTATTCTCCACACAGATGGTGGTTTCTCCAGTTCCACCAGTTACTGTGAACAGGCATGGTGTGAACAGCCCCGTCCTATCCATACAGGAGGAATCCTTCTGACAGGTCTGCCGCGGCTCCAGGGGCTAGAGGCTTAAGCAGACACAGAAGGGGCTGACACGAGTGGAAGCACAAGCACAAAGTGCTTGCATTTGTGCCCAATAACCCTGCAGTGCTGCATCTTCTCACCCAAGCAGCGGGAGGAATCAGCATCTGAGTCTGTATGGCAGGCAGAAGACTTGAGAGAGGGGAAAAAGGCTTCCTGGACCAGATACAGGCTCAGAAGGTGACCGTACTTGCTGGAGGAGCATGGACTCGGGTGGCAATAGAGTACATCAGCCTGTTGGTAGCACCAACGGGAAGCTCACAATGTAGCCAGCAAACAAGAAGAGAGGTGAGTGATGCTCAGCTCCTGCCTGTAACATCAACACGATGCACTGTCTTAACAGGAGGACTATGTTCAGAGCCCCAGCTTTATTTCAAAGCTTTGGCACTGACATGGCCACAGGCAGTTTTCATGTCACGAGAGAAGAGAAGATTTTCATCTTCCAACTTTCACTTACCACTACAGAGCCGAACTTTCGCCTCTGAAGCTTACAGTGGGGAGTGAGCCTCCCAAGACACACGGAAGGCGAGAGGGCTCCTATGGTCATGCCACAGGAGGAACTTGAACGGTTCGTCCTAGAGACTGCCATCAGTGGGCTTGGCTTGTAGTTGCTCAAAGGGTTCTTTTCTGCACCAGCAAATGCCCAGTACTGTGCCTCTGACTGATGGGAATCAAGGCTGGATCAGTACCTTTCCTAAGGACACACTTTTGAAGTTTTATGTCCTTGCCTTTGTATAAAGGCTTTCTGGTTTGAAGGACCAGCAAATGACAAGAAACACAGATGGAAGAAGCATTTCAAAGCAACGGAAAGCAACAAAGCTTGATACAGGAACCTGCAGAGAAAGTCCAGCTCCCACGTACAGGAAGTTATCTGAACAAAATTTTAAGACAGGTTCATTTAGGATTTACTGGGTGATGAAACAGAGCAAGGAATGATCAACATTAGAAACCTCAAACAGCAAATCTGTGGATCAGAGGGAAATGAGAAGTGTGTAAGTGGAGGAGAGCCATGCTGTTCGAGTGCCGGCAGTGGAGTACTTCACCTTGCCACTGGAAGAGAGTAGAAAAGGCCATGGATATTCCCCACCATGTATATTTGTACAGGGGGATGGGAGAGTGGAACATGAGCCAGAGAGATGGGGAAAGAGCGGATCCTCTTTTTCAGCTTTTGCCAGCCTGGCAGTGTATTTACAGATGGCGCAATAGCTACAGCGTTCCACCATCCAATGCAGTACGTGTTCCCAGGACGAACGTCCGCACCAGGACAGAACCGAGATGCCTATTCTGCTCCCAAAACAACGACATAGTTTCTCTGGAGCTGAATGCTGTTAGAATTGATTCCAGATTGATAAGATATTTTCCTTTAGACCACCGTGGCTAAGCAACATGGACATCAGCTTTTCCCAGCTGCTCACTAGGCAGAATAAAAAGCAGGTAGGATTTTCGTGAGGAAGGGAAGGAGTGAGCACTCCTGGGAAAGAGGGCAGGCACAGGGAAGGGGAGCACAGCGAACAGCAAGCCCCCCAGAGACTGATGAGAGCAGCAAGCAGACAGCCAGCATGCCTCCGGGGCAACAGTCACAGACCTTTCCCGCAGTGAGAGACAAGACTGAGTTTGTTGCTAGAGAGGAATAAAACCTCTGTGAGGTTAAGAAAGCAAGCCTTCCCTCACTCTAAGGACATAATAGATATTTTTTATAAAGCCTTTTTTTTTTTCCTCTAGAATAAAATATCAGTTGTCTATTTTAAGTAGCTACAGTTCTACTTGTTCAAATTAAACCTGGCCTCCCAGTTTAAAAGCTTTCTTCCTCTCTCACTCTCTCTCTCTGAGGTTTGCAGCAAGGCACACCTAAGACATCCTGATGCTCCTGTCATTGTTTTCCTCTTTTCTGATCAAAATTTGTTAATAAAGAAACCCAAAGGACAGAAGAAGAAACACAGAAACAAGGAAGAACACAACAGAAAACTCGAGATATGGTTTAGTAAGAGTCTGGGGAAAAAAAAATGCAAGAGATTTGCCTCTCCAATTCTAAGTTAGCAGAACTGAGGAGAAACTCTCTCTTTCGCTTCTAAAAAGTAATATTCTCTCAACTCCATCTGCTGGTCATGAGGGTAACTGTGAAATCAAGCTTGTGTCTGGAAGCCAAACTTCACACATTGTAGCCCTAGCTCACGCAGAAATACTAGATTTACTGGTGTGTCCACAAAGCAGCCATCCATCACCATCCTCGGAATACAGAGCACTGCAGACACCGCAAAGCTTCAGCGAGTGTGATGGCAAAGTCTAACAGGGTTCCCCCCACTGACAGCACATCCCACAGCCTGGGTGCTCTGCAAACAAGAGGCTCCTGGCTTCCGTATAGGCTGCACACTGCGCTGAGCGCCAGAGCGCAGAGCGTGGCTCACTTCCACAGGCCAGAGATTTTGCATGATCTCACCGCAGCAGAGCACTGCCAATCCTACATCGGACAACTTACTGACACTGAATCCCAACAGCGTGTCACCAACACATCCAACAACACCAGAAGCAACATCTTTCTTTTGGAATCAAGTCATTCACTCAAGATGTCAAGCTGCCCCTTTGGGAAGGAAAACTGACTGCATTCTGTAACAGCCGCCCAAAGCAAATGCTGGTATGTTGTTAGGATGCAGAGTCAGGGAAACAAAATAAATCAATCCATCTAGCTGGCACTGAAAATTAATACCTTAATGCTGACCTTTTAATCATTTTAATACCATAAGGTTTGTTACTTCTTTTCTAACCAGAGACACTAATGTTCTTCTCAGGGCCAGAAGATGCAATGAACTAATGCTTCGGAGAACCCCTTCACCTGGGAGGTGGGAAGAGGGAGTGTGTGGTGCTTAAGAGAGTGGGAGCCTGCAATTGGATTAAAAAAATAAACCCACTGCTGCAACAGAGGTTTATCCCAGCTTCGAGTGTGAGGATTATATACCTGGCATTGGGAAAACTCCTGGTCAGTGTTTGGGACAGGGGTGTTACACGTAATGATGCTGAGAGTCATGTGGGTCAAGAAACAGAACCCTCTTTGCTTTACTTTCGCAGCATACACCTAAGGTTACAGAGCAAGGCAAAAGATCACAAGAGACATTTAAAAAATGCCTTGCTTTTCAGGACCAAGGAGTCTTAAGGCAACGGCTGCACCTCTTCATTTTCTCTCCTCTTATTTAGATATTCTCAGTGGTAACCAAGGTGTTTAACATCATGCTGGAACCTGGTTTCCTGCCTCAGACAACCCACATATAACCACAGTTTTCATTCACATGGGTTTATGACTCAAGTGAAATAGTACTTTTGGGGCCCTTAAAGATAGCGTAAAGGGCTGGATTAGCAAGGTATGTGGTTCCAATCATCTCACAAGAAACTCTGGAGATCTTTTTAAAAAGATGTAGTTGGTCTTTCACTTGCTGTACATGGAGTCCGAACTGATCCTCCACAGGTTCGTTATTGATAGAGGGTAACATCATCCCGCCTTTAACACCTTGCTCCTGCCTCCTTCAGGAAACAGCACAGACCATGCACAAGGCCAAACCCGTTAAATCGACCCACCATCTCTAAGGTCCTAAAGCATCACGGGATGGGACACAGCAAATGGCGATGGGATTGCAGCAAAGAGCATGGCATAACAGTTCCAACGCTGCAACCCTGCTCTGGGGAGCTGCTCTGTCATGGGGGGCTTCTCACAGGGCCATCTGGGTCACGCTTCAGTTGCCCAATGTGAGACAAACATCACTTCATCAGTTACAGGGAGCACACATCTAACCGATGTGAATGCCATTTTACCCTTACACACTGCCCTAACATGAAATGAGGAAGGCTTGAGCAAGCCAGAGCCTACAAGGCTCAAGTTCAGAGTCAGCAGATTTTTCCAGGCTTACTCTCTTTGTGCCTTTCAGCCTGTTTAAAACTGGGGCAACACATCTTTATCTCAGAGAGCCAGTGTGGAAGTTAACTAATCCAAAGTATATGCCTGCTCCGGTGACGAACGCCACCGAAAAGACTGGCTGAGTGAAATACATTACTAGGTAGAGTCAGCAAGGCCCACAGCTCCACACTGAGCAGCATACACAGAACACAATGTTGACTATATGCTCTTTCAGAGGGCACCGTTCGTATGCAAAGTCCCTGTGGAAGGAACAGCATATGGCCAGGTATGTGCTCTTACCAAATAATTACACTGCACTACCCACCGCCGCCAAGTAAAGGTTAAAATTTAACAAGTCTAACATTTCCTTTTAAATTCTTGGCTTTGCAATAAAAATCAGATGGAAACTCCAGCTTTTAAAGATGAGAGTTCCACCCCCATCAGGACCACATTCAAGCTCTAACCACCACGTGATCCACAAGCACGGCTGGGAACTTTAGGCTCAACAGTCCAGATGCCTCTCTCGGCTGAAATGGCTATTACCCTCTGTATTGGTTTAGGGAGAAAGAGATATATTGGACATAGGAAGCTTTTGACACCTGACAAACAAAGATAAATGGTTTTGATTGTCCCCTCAGCAGACAACTGGTATTTTTGACATTTTAAATAAATTGCAATTGATAATACTGGGAAAGTAAGCGTCCCTAACTTTCTGCTGTCTCTTGGGCAAGATGGGAGAAAGGAAACCGAAAGATTTTTCTTTTACTTCCTCCCTCGACACTAGACAAGCCTTGGTGACAAACGCCTTTTTTATTCCACCTGAATATCTGCTGTCCCATCCTATACTAGTAAGCATGCACATTAAGATTTAGGCTTCCCAAAACCTTACATTTAAATGAGCACAGAATTTGGCTTCAGAATCATCCAGTCCCTGAGATGAATACAGCACTTTGGGCACATTTGCAGGTTCTCTTCAGAATCAGGGCAATAATTAATTTGCTTTACACCTGATCTAAAGTATTTTAAAAACAAAATTAGAATAGTCATGCAGCAAACTGCCTTCTACAAATACTCCGCATGAGTGCAAGCGGTATGCTGAACATGGTCTTGATCCTAGTCACCAGCTCCTTCCCACAATCACAAGCAGTAAATGACAGATGATATTAAACAAAGATTTCACAGTGGAATTAAAGGAAAATTACAAAGTGGTCCTCTAAAATCAGGAGAAGAGAGGAAGTTTATTCCGCTCTGTTCCCCCTCATATACAGCCTTATTGACGACAGGCAGGTAGCAAACTCACTGATGGAAGGACAAGCATTGCCTGTGCCAAAAAAAGCTGGTTTTCTAGTTAAGTTAAAAAATAAGCAATTTACATCTTATGGGAAGGTTTTACAAGTTTCTATAGTAACTGCTATCACGTATAAGAATATAAAATGCAACAAGCTGGAGTTACCATAGAAACGACACAAGCAGTTTGATTAATACGCAGACACCCCGAGATAAATGGGAGTATTTAATTTCACTTTAACCAGAAAACTCCAACAAACAGAATACTACAAACTTGGGCAAGGTATCCTAATAAGAACTATTCTCAAACTTGTGAGCTGCAAGTCACCCCCAATATAAACTGAGAAGCATGTGGTGATGTTTACCATTTCAAGGATATGACAGGTACTATTTCGTTTCAGGAAGTTGATTTATCTAACACATTCTAATTGGTTTAGGAATTTAAACCTACAAACATCACTTATGGGAAAAACATTTTCATTTGCTTTGGAACTGAATGTACCAGATTAAAATTAAATTATTAATTACCAGATTAATTAAAAGATGTGATGCAATTTTTAAAATACAGTGACTGCTTAGAAATTTGAATTACTGCATAAAAAATGTACCCAAACTTTCTACACTCACAGCAGTGGGGAACCACAAGGCAACTCTGATGTTTAAATGACCAGAGAAGTAGTCCAGCACCGTTGCAGAAGCCGTATGCCCCAAGAATTCAGAATGGACTACCAAGACATGACGACTGTGGGAAACAGGCAGGTACAACTCACCATATTTGGCACACTGGTGACGGGAGTACTCTTGATGTCGGCAGGAAAGGCAGACAGACTGTTCGCCATTCCCGGCTTGTTTGGTAACTGAGGATTCACTCCTGTAGCTCCCATCTGCTGCCCTCCAGTTTGACTGAAAGGCTGCCCGAAGGGACTAGTGTTACCTGTCATTCCCATCTGGAAAAGAATGAATGAATTATTGTAATTTCCTTGATTCCAAAGGGACATTAAAAAAAAAAAAACAAACAAACCAAAACACAAACGTATGTCAAATATCCATCTTTGCATTCACAGAAACCAAATTCCAATTTAAGTTGCCCAATATTAAATTCTCAATTTCACAACTTTAATCACACTTCATTTAAGATTTAAATAAACATTTTACAGATTTACACAGCTGTGTGTCCGACGCCTTGCATTTCAACTTAGAAAATCATTGTGCAAACACAAAGGAGAACACACGATTATCCTTCCCAATCTGCACTGGCAGAAGTTACTTTTTCCAACACTGCAAAAACCAAACCGACCTCAAATCCTGTAATAGTTTGTGCCTTCTGTGCATAAAGCACGACATTGTACATGGGCAGGGAGAGGACTATATAGAGGCATCTAGCAAATGCTTATCTACTGATGTTTAGTACTTGAGGGAAAAAGGCAGAACAAAAGGACATCTATCTAAGGCTGCCATCCTTGACAAATTGCACCCCCAAAACTCCGTAAAAATAGCAAGCAGGAATACGATTCCCCCTGAATCCAAAGAGCCATTCTGCCTGAAGAACAGTCTCCCAAGACAAGGGGTGAAATCTGTTACTTGCGCCAGTTAATATTACACTGGACAAAAGGTCCTGAAAAGACATTTTAGCAGGAATTTACTTCCTTCAAAGAGTATAACGAAGACTAGGATGCTCCTTCCCCCCTCCAAACAAAGAGGAAATAAAAGTCAAGCGCTCATGTTTGTGCTCCCCCCACACCAGGAGGATTTCTAGATGACTTTATCACCTGTCAGAATGTCTTAAATGTAAATCCAACCACCGAGTGAGTCTTTATTCAAAACATTAAATCCTATTTTCCCCTTCCTTTGATCTCTCCAGCCCTTCCTTACACAAGGCATTGGTTTTCCATCGTCCTGGTCTTTTCACTTCCCTTACCAGCAGGGATTCAGGACTATTCCCACAGCTGGGAGAGGGAGCGTACACATCAACTCATCAGTGTCACAGCCTCATAATAAGGAATTGCTCAGTGGTTGCTTTTTCATGCTTACAGAAATCAGACTGAACGGGCAGTTGATGAAGCTCTGGTTAAGAGCAGTAAATTACGTTGGGGCAGAGTCCAATAAACACAGTCTGACTGTGCCTTGTCCTCTTTGTCAGTGTACTTTGTACACTTGGGTTACAGACAGCTTGCCCAGCTGCACTCAAAGTAGCTTTACGTTAGGAAATACTCCCTTAACCTGCATCCTGCAGAGTGACCTTTGCCAGATCGAGGCTCTTTTCCTCTGTACAAAATCTTGTATCTTTACAGAAGAATCTGACCCACTATATACACACTGAAAAAATAACCTCTTACATTGCCAAGTAACGGCTTTTTATCATGTTCGTGCTGTGGTCCAGAGTAAAGCTGAGTAATTCAAACAGCGTAAGACCAAAAAACCCCAATTGCTTAACAGCACCAAAAGCTTAGTAATGAAGACTGCTTTTAAAGAGAAGTGGTATTGGCTGCTATCACACTGCACAAATATAAAGGATTTCATTTTCTCTATTGCTGTGTTTGTTTTGTAGGGCTGTATGTTCAAAGAAATTATTTTTTTTAATCATTATTCATTACAACATGGATTTTGGCAGGTCTTCTCTGCAGAATTAATAGCAAAGTATTTAATAAACATACCCACTCATCTTAATCCACTATTTCAGACAAGGTATGAGAAAGGATCATCTGGTATCTACAGCTATTTATTACACTATGATGGTGTATCAGATTAACAGTGAAGAAAGTTTCTGAAACTAGAAGTGAGATTCTGAGAAAGTAGCTTATGACCAACTATTTAAATCTTTCAGAGGCCAGAAATAGGAACATAAACTGTTTGGCTGTTACTCAGTTTCCCCTCAGGTCTAAATCCACAACTACAAACTTCATTTGTCTGCAGAAAGACTTGGCCCTTCTGGTTTCCTTTGAATGTGCTTCAGATTTGATGGCACTTTTAAAAAATTGAGTAATATACTGACTATTCTGGCAACCACTGTTATACTACAACTTCCCACAAGCCTTACAAACTGGGAGAGAGAAATGCTGCATGCACACGAACTCATATTCCCACTACTTCCATGGCCCCACCTGCAGCAGACGGCGCAAGCCAAGTCCTTAGACCTGGCAGCTTAAGGCTGGAGCACACTCAGCCACTGGAGAGGAGATGGAGAAGACTCAGAGCAGAACACAAAGTTGCCTCACATGGATGTGCTGAGCTCGTGCACAGTAGTATTAGAAGCCTCAGGCAGAATCTTAAACACAGCTGAATTTTGAAAGGAGATTTTCTTTAGGAGGTGAGAATGCTAAGTGAATTTTTGTGCCACATTTAAGTTCTTGCTCCAAAAGAAACAGAGGTGTTCTTCATCCAATTTCATTATCAGGAAAGGTTAACTTTTTTTTTAAAGCATGTCATGGTTTAATCCCAGCCAGCAACTAAGTACCACACAGCCCTTTGCCAACCTCCCCCCTCCTCCAGTGGAGGAGAAGCATCAGAGGAAAAGACAAGGAAACTCGTGGGTTGAGGTAAGAACAATTTAAGAACTGAATATAAATGGTGTTACTAAAAATACCAATAGAATCATAGAATGGTTTG
>NW_010257140.1:0-7552 GCF_000690775.1 Eurypyga helias
ATATATATATATATTTGCAGTTGTGTTAAATTTTACAGAGGAACAATTTACTTTGGGGAAACCATTACACTTTATTCCAGCTGTGGTTCGTGTTGTTTGAACAAGAACTCCCTAAGTATTTGTCCCAAATACCAATATTTTTACTCCATTGGCAGCTGTATATTTGTGGTCACCCTACGGCAATGTATGCAGGGAATGTATACAGTGGCAGTGCCTCTTCCCGAGAGTACCAGGAGGGAAACTGGATGTGGTCAACCCACACATAATTCGCTCCTCTTGATGGAGGTGTCACGTAGACAGCACTTAAACGACACTTTCTGTTTCTGGATAAGATGAAGGTAAGTTAGAGAAACCATTCGAAAGCCATTGCTTGTGTTCCCTGAAACGGGCTAAAAAGAACAGCTCTTCTGAGACACAGCTTTACACTGAACATACACAGAACTGTGTCATTATTAATTCTGAAAATGTGTTTACAATGGTTAGGTAAAATATTTAGTTACTGTTTAAATATTTTGATGTATTATAGCTCATACACGAATTTTAGATGTCTACTGCACTTAACATTTCCAGTTTAAATAACTTGGTTTCATTATGATTTTTAGTGATACAAATTAATAACAAAAGGCAGTTAATACAGAGTGCAGTTATGAGACCAAAATACATGTGGTTTAAATTTAAAGAATTAAATGTTAGCATTTCCCTATAGAGAAAGGTTATTTGGGCAGTGGTGTACTGACATTATCACCACCCACGGAGAAGGGGACCTGTTGATCCTATTGGTTAAGCAGAAATTCAAAAAAGGAAGAATGTAGGTCTAGAGGGTTTGCTTGGTGTAAGTGAATCACACAGGAAAAATGCTGATACCCAGAGTCATCGTAGTGACCTTCTTTGATGGTTGGAAAGAGAAATAAGCACACAATATTTTTGTCAAGTTAGAGGGTTTAGGTTGCTTGCTAGGTAAAATTGGTCTTGGTTATTAATAGAGTGGAGAGTTAAATGATGACCGTGGAAATATGATCATAAGTTCTGTTGTAAATTAGAGAGAAATGATTTTCTGTGGCCATTAAGAATGATAATCCAGTGTGTTAACCATTGGGCACAAGGGCTGCTAAGTAAATAAATGTGGAAAGTGGATAAAATAAAGGATAAAGTATGTTTAAGTAGGTGTTTCTTCAAAGCTTCCTTCAGGAAAGTGTTTCTGGACACTGCTGCTTCTGACAAATGATGTCTGTTAAGATAAAGGTAAGCAAACAGTATTCATTTAGCAGTAATAGTGGTGTCTGTATGTCTGGATTTCTGTTTAAGCAAACCTTTATAATATATTTTATTTTATTCGACCTAGCTAGAAACAAACTTGTATAAAATAGCAATTGCCAATTTGCCACTCCTGAATGTTAGTTTGATCTGACAACTCTGGGATGGCTTCGCCTATTATGCCTGGAACAAAATACGTAAAATTGGGTGGGTTTGAGCAGTTTCATGCAGACATGGGAGCGCGCAGAAAAGCCAGGCCTCAGCATCGCTGCATTTAGGGAAAGCTTGTCTCTGACCCTCAGTCTGACAGCGTGAACACGGGCTGAGCTAAACCCCAGGCTACCAACGCTCTGCACTTTGGCTTTTGAAACTTTCTGGTTGAGATATAGTTTCAACATGAAAAATCAAAATACAGTGGTTTACAATCAGTCCTTTTTTTTTTTTGTTTGAAGCTAAAACTCAAAGCAAAACTCCTGGGGTATAGAGCGGTATGAAGCAAAACATAAGAAAGTTAACATGAGAACTCGGCAAAGTGAACCAGCTAGTTTCGCTCCGTTCTTGAAATCAGCCCTTTTTGCAAGTTCACTTTTCAGTTGCACGTGTGTGAGATGTCAGAAATGAGATGGTTTCATTACCCGTGGCACCGATGAATGCCGCGGCTCCCTCCATATGAGCAAGGCCTTGTTCTCTGCCGCAGCCGATACTTCAGACGTCTTCTGCCAAGAGGCAGAATTTTCTCAGTCCCAGGCTAGTTACATTTGGCTTTTGTTCATCTGTAAAGCAAGGGATTTGGGGTGAGATTCCCCCAGTCTGTATGTTTTTTACAGTTGTATCCAGCTCTAAATGCATTTCCTAAATCTCTAACAATCCTCTAAATGGCACGCGGTCCCAAAATGGCAGGAGCCAGCTCTGGGGGGTCGTCCGAGGATTCATGTGTTTTACGTTCAACGCCTGATACTTCAAAGATGCTGAACTTGCTAGCTGGTATGGGAGCTGCGGGTGCTCCTGCCCTTCTGAAGATCAGACCGCTGCCGAGGTACCCTTATTTACACCGAAGCATGAAGCAATCCTTTGCTTTGCTTTCCCTTTTCCGTTTTCTTTCCCCAGAAATATTAAGGGACTGAACTCCTGAGCTTCCAAAATCATCCCTGATGGAGAAGCAAGGCTTCAGCAGCAGTGGGGCTAGGGGACTCAGCTTCTAGACGTGGATCTCAGACCTTGGCAGCTTTGTTAAGAAGAACTAGAGTGACATTCAGAAAAGAAATATGGATATCAGATAATCAGCGATCTTGTCTGCATACGTTTTGTTTATTCATATGTCAAATTTTTTGCTGTGAACCGGTACCTAGGAAAGTGCAGAGTGCAAGGGGAATGGCTGAATTTGAAGGTTTAAGGGTATCTTGAAATACAGCTCACAGACTGAGTTGCATGAGGGTTATGGTAAATGGAATTGAAAATATAACCGCTCACCTCCGCACCAGAGTGAATTTTATATGGTATGAGCATATGTTACTGAAAAAACCCTCTTGGGCTGTTGGTGGAACACAAATATTATGTGACTCTGAATCTCACTTGGTATTTTAAACCATGAGAGTTTCAGATTTGAGTCATAGTAACTTGTAAGTAGGAGATATATATATATGCATATATAGCACTAAAGCTGTAAGCAAGGCTTCCACCTTGGGGTTATTTTCCTCTCAAATTGTAGATTTGATTCACTGTTACTGTAAATCATTACAGCCTCAGTGACAGTCAGAAGTCAGATTAGATGCTGTTTTCATCTCTGTTTGGCCACTTTGATTTTCAGAACCCTTGATCCATCAAACATGTTACACCTTTCTTCCACCTCTGCTTCTCCATGGGGCTTCCAGGGTGGAGCTGGCATCAGAATTTGTCCAACCTCTAATTTACCCCATCAGAGCACTCAGCAGCATCTGTATCTTTTATTAGAGGCAGAAACTCTGTTTGCGCTGTTTAAAGAGCAGCTTTAACCCCAGATCTTTATTGGAAAACTCCTCTAGTCAGAGCAAGAGCTGGATGGCACACAAGTGCTTGCTAGCAGCCCCAGAGGCACGGGTGGGTAGAAGTTCTTTTTCTTCTTTTTTTCTTTTAATTCAGCACTTTGGCTTAAAGCATGCATCTAGCCAAGCTGTGCAGAGTGACTTGCTGAACAGAAGACTGTAAGGTAGGATTAGAGGCTCTGCTTAAGAGAAAATCTGCTTCAGCCTAGAGAACAATCCCACCACAAAATAAAATTAACTTTAAAAGTAATGAGATTTTCCACTGTTAACTTAATAGCAGCAAACCACATGTTCTAAACAATGTTTTAATTTTTTTTTTTGGTATAAGGACTCATTTTTAGTAACAAACCCCAGACTATTAGCCCTGCCATTTTTCCACTGCTGGAGGAAAACGTGGACTCTTGCTGAGTTGTATGGTGAATATCTCAGAGATATTTGAATCTGCCACCAATAAAAAGGCCTCTAAAATGCTAGCACGGAGGAACCAGTTCAAGGTAGAGGAAATGGAAAAAATGGGAAAAAGAAGAAACATCTCTTTGGATCTTTAGCTCTGTTATTTTTTAGATTATATTTCTTCTGGGCTCCCAAAATCTTCAGTAACAAACAAGTTTTCTCTTAAAAAGTATTAAGTTATCAAAACATTTGCCAGGTCCTAATATTAAATCCTAGCAGTCAGCAATGTTTAAGTTCAGCCATATCATTTTGCTGAGTAAGTCGTGCTAAAACTTAAAGTTTTCCCCTCAAAATGATCCTTCCAAATGAGATTGATATTGTGAGAAAAAAAGAAAAAAAAAGAGAAGGACGCCTTCGTGATGAGGAATTATGGAATTAATTTTCTTTATACACTCTGTTTGCACAAGACATTTTTGTTAACTCTTAATAAAAATACCATTCAGCTGCTACTTTCATTGTTTTTATCCTGGGACCAATACAACATTGTCATTATTGGATATAAAGTGCTGTAAAAACAAATCTAATTTGTTAAGTTTATTTTGATAAGAAATAAATATAAAGGTAGTGCATAGTTTGTACAGTGCTGCTATCATAGGGCTCCTGGGTATAATTTATATAAAGAAAATAAAAAAGCATACATAACTTTCTAGTTGATTTCCTTTAACAGGGCTAATTGAAAACAGTTTCTGTTATTTAAAAGTAATTTATTTTAAATATACTTTTTAAAACAAAGTTCTTATTGATATCCATTTTAAGTATAATATTATCTCAGTGTGGGATACAAGTAAAAGGTCAAACCTTGTAGGAGTATTTTCTGTATGACTCAATTCTGATCATAGATAAACTTATCGGGGAAACCAAATTAGTTAACCTTTTGGGTACCAAGAGCTTGTTTTAACTGGCCACGATGGTTTCTTTTACATATACAGAACTTCAAAGCTCATGCTTTCATTCTGAAACGTGAAAAAGGGAGTGCTAATTTCCCTTTTCTCTGTCTGATAATAGGCAAAGGCTAGTGATTTTAACATGAAACGAGACTTGTTGAGATTCAGTCTATAGGCACAGTAAGCAATGCATTATTGATTTTTAGTCACCAGCTGTTACGCATAGTGGTACAGTAACAAAAAGACACAGTTTTTTACTTCAACTGTGCCTCTAATTTATGGAGCTTGTTAAAGGATATATTTTTTTCTTGTCCAGTAGCATAATCCTTGTGTATGGGTCTGATTAGTGGAGCAGTGAAAGACGCTGTGTGAGCAAAACGGCTGTACGCAGCATATCTCTAGGAACCAGCCTCTTTCCATATTGCTTGATAGGTTGTTCAGTTCCTGTCCGGTTAACTGCTGTGCCACATTGCTCGGAGTCCCTCCAGCTCTGCTTCCTTCTCTGTTTCCATCACAGTGGCGCCAGCTTGGGTTGTTTCAATACACCTAGTCAGACTCAACACCAGAAACCGCCCTTCCTTCTTAGACCCGAATCCGGAGAGATTGGAAGGTGTTAATGGACCTCAGATCCGGGACCACACTCACGTCTGAGAAAAGCTCTCTTGGGGGTGAAACCATCTTCATGGCATTCACGCAATGCCCCCTTTGCCAGCACGATCTAATGCAGTAGCTGGGGGACAGTTTGACTCGTGGAGGGTTTTCCCTGCACACTCACACCTCTACTCATTTCTCACAGCATCTACTCTCACTGACTCGAAGTTGTGTTGCAAGGGATTAAAAGGGGTGAAGTCTTTCTCCAAATAGCTCCAGGAGAGCTACGTTTCAGACGTTACTCTGGTGGAGAACTCTCGAGACGCAGACATTGATATTTCTTGTATTTGGTGAAGTAAACGTATTAAAAATATCCAAGGTGAAAATACCTAGAAATCTGGTTTTGAAGGTCAAAGCACGCACCGCTCTAGTCGAGCTGTAGGAGTATAGTGGTTCTGCACTACAAAAAAGTCAAACCAGAAGTTTGTGAGGCATGTCCCGAGCTGAACTCGAATGGGCTTGGGGTGGAAATTTTGTCAGCCCCGGTCATGTGCAGTGAAACGTGTCTCATGCCGGCAGTGGCCGTGAACTATTTTTTTCTTCCATAATTTACAAAATATGAGCAAGTAGGTAGTTAAAGCATTTCAATTCTTCCACGAATGGAAGAATCTGACATGGTGTTTTCTAAGCAGAAAAATAACCGGTGCTTGGGGAATTACTTTGTCACTCTCACAAAATGTGGTTTTATCCCAATGAGCAGAATAATGCAATGATCTGGGCAGATAATGCAGCACATTTCGCACACATGGACAGTGAAGATGGCCTTTTATTCCGTGAACAAGAGATGATTGCTCTGGTAAACTTACTGGGTCACTTTTAATTATTAAAAGAGCAAATTCATGGTTCCTTTGTGGACTAGTCATACTGTATAGTATTTTCTTTTTTTTCTTTCTACTTAAATTTAGATTGGTTATTCATACTTCTTGGCAGTGGTTGTAAGAGGAGGATGACTGAGAATTTGGTAGGTGAGTTAATCTCATTTTTACTGTCTCTAGAGCCACCCACTTTCCCCTCATATGACTCGACACAATAAAGTGCTTACAGGTTTTGCAGAACGAGACCGCAGTACCGAACTCACGCATCCCCCCATCTGCTCTTATGTCGTGTTTTTGCAGCTCCCCTTTTTCCTTCTCCACCGGTCTTGTTTTTTAGCCCAGCACTTGGGTCCACACATGCCTCCTGCCTGCAGACGCTGGGTTGGACTGATCTCATCTGAGGCCAGGGAGTCCACAGAGAGTGGTTAAGCGGCCGCTGACTCAGTGGGGTGAAGCCCTAAGGTCCCCAGCAAAATCCCATCTCCAGCCCCGTACCCTGAAAATGAGCATGCTCTTAACATCAGTAAGGAATCACTCGGACATCGGGGCTGCCGTAGCCCAGTGGATTTGTGTAAATGGTGAGCACAAACTCATGTCAAAGCCATTCTCCCCCTGGGTGTTGGGGGACATAATAACACACAGGGTCATACCACAGTCCCACTTTCAGTCTGAGTGCTCGTAGAGGTTGTGTAGGGGTCTCCTCTCTTCTGCTTGACCAATTATTTTCACATGGCTTTTAGGAATACTGGTAACTTTGACATCTTTGTTGCATTTGGCTCCTTTGGGCAAAAAGTTCAGCTGCTTTTCAGGGGGGACAGGCACAGATGTGCACACACAGACACTGAAACTGCCGTATAAAATGGGTCTTCATCACAGACAACAGAGAAAATTTTTTGGTGTTCTTGCACTAGTGGTTACACTAGCCATCCGTGAGGATTTTCAGTGGGAATCTTGTCCCAGCTGTGATGTCTCGACATGTTTCTCTCTCTGACTGAAGGATGATTGGAACAGGCCTGGGATGCGCTATGGGTCTCATTATCTGAGATAATGAAGGGAGATTGCAGATAGCTCAATGCATCTTTTAACAGATATATTAAAAAAAATGTCCCAGTGTCAGAGAAGGACACAAACCCTCCGTGATACACCTTCCTGGTGCACCTCACAGCTACTAAATTTTGCTGTACACTCTCCAATGCTTCTGCTCCTAAAAAAATCTCATTGGCCTGGGCATTTTAAATAAAGCACTGCCAAAACATAGCATTTCTGAAGTCACGGGTGGCTGGGGAGGCCATACCTGTCCCCACTGCTGCCCCAGACTGCAGGCGCTGGATGTGCCCAGGGCTCCCTCTGGTCATGGGGCAGCGGTACAGCCCCACACTTCACTCAGTGGCGGAGCACACGCTTCCTTTTCTGCTGCAAGCCTACCATGATCGTGACTGTCACGTTGCCGTGCTTGCATCCTGCTTGGGGAAAG
>NW_010257140.1:7594-39364 GCF_000690775.1 Eurypyga helias
AGTCAAACCTAGAGAACTTTAAAGCCTAGCACTGATAGTTTTGAGCTAGAGGAGGGTTATCTTATTTTTTCCTCAAATATATCTCTTGGTCTTGGGAAAGATCATAGGACCATAGGATGGTTTGGGTTGGAAGCACCCTTACAGATCATCCAGTTCCACCCCCCCTGCCATGGGCAGGGACACCTTCCACTAGACCAGGTTGCTCAACCTAGAGAACTTTAAAGCCTAGCACTGATAGTTTTGAGCTAGAGGAGGGTTATCTTATTTTTTCCTCAAATATATCTCTTGGTCTTGGGAAAGATCATAGGACCATAGGATGGTTTGGGTTGGAAGCACCCTTACAGATCATCCAGTTCCACCCCCCCTGCCATGGGCAGGGACACCTTCCACTAGACCAGGTTGCTCAAAGCCTCATCCAGCCTGGCCTTGAACAGTTCCAGGGATAGGGCATCCACAGCTTCTCTGGGCAACCTGTGCCAGTGCTTCATCACCCTCTCCGGGAAGAACTTCTTCCTGATAGCTAATTTAAACCTGTTCCCCCTTGTCCTATCACTACAGGCCCTTGGAAAAAGTCCCCCCCAGCTTTCTTGTAGCCCCTTCAGGTACTGGAAGGTGCTATAAGGTCTCCCCAGAGCCTTCTCTTCTCCAGGCTGAACCAGCCCAAGACAGTCCCTCTTCCACAAACCTCACCACACTTAACAGCCCTAGACTATCCTAGCTACAACAACAGTACAAAAACCTTCAGCTTTTTATTTTCTTTCCATTTCAAGCCCTCTGAATTATATGTTGGCATTCTCTCTGCGAGCTGAAGAGCAGTGTATCTCGCTGTATTCCTGTCTTCACATGGGACATGTGGCACCACGTTGAGTAGTATGCCCAGAGCAGTGTCGTGTGGACTTCACCTGCAGCCAGGTACAAGGAGTTAAAGTTGCATTGGCTGCCAAAGGAGGGGTTCATAAAGGAGTTGAACACTTTGGATGGAAGACAGGGAGCTGTGACTGTTTTGAAGGATCAGGGCTTGGAGATTTCTTTTGGCTTCAACTTCATGCAAAGCTGGAGCATCTCTCGCTCTCACCAAAAAAAATCAGCCTTTTTGACTGAAGTGATAAACAATTGAGGGTTTCTGCTTCCCTCCTTCCCAGTGCCTCGTGTTCCCAAGTACGGATGTCCCTCATCAGTGATTATGGACCTGAAACCTTTCCGCAATTACTGTGGTTGCAGTTCTGCAAATAGGATGCAACAGTGAGATACGATCACTGAGCGTTGTCCTGTTGCGGTTGTGGGTTGTGTGGTCTTCTCTAAACCTTGAGTAAACACAGTATCCCACCACAGCTGATTTTTCCCTGCCATATATTATTTCTAATAAAGCTGAAGCCATGCAACCCGCCCATTGCCCTCCCACTGCATTTTTATGTTCTGGGAACAAAAGAAATCAGCTTTTTTTTTTTTCTTTAGCTGGGGGAGGCAATATATATGATTTTAAAGTGCTCTTCGACTTATTACCCAGCTGCAGAAAGCGCTCCAGTATGCAAGTACGGGAGATGTGTTTATGTGTCTGGTCATCTCTGGAATGCGTAGCCTCCGAGTGAAAGGCTGGGAAACTCTTGTGGGACGGCTGTGTGAACGATGACCTGCCAGCACCAACAGCCTGATCTCTGATGGCGGAGAGGGAACACGCGTCCCTTCGCAGTGCTGAGGGTCTCCGGCGCGCTTGGAGCGCACAAGCTGGATGGATGCTCCGTACATCTCCTGGTGTTTGCTTGAGCCCCTTGGTGCCTTCCCGCCGGCACTCAGCACATTGTAGGACTGGGCTTCTGCCAGCTGAAGAGAAAAAATCTCGTTTGCCCAGGATTTCTGCGTAGGCAAACGGCCTGCTAGAAAACTGTCGAAACTAAAATGATCACACATGTCCCTCAGCTTAGGAAAAGAGCGCTCTAAGTGAGAGCATGTGTGCTCCGGCTCTCGGGCTGAGAAAATGTCAGTCTGATGTGCTTGGGAAGTTCATATTGATACAAACAGGGAGGCTCCCTGCTGCCCACAGATTTCCCACATAAAAGTCCTACTGGTAGCCGTGGGAACTTAGCAGCAGCCACGCTGTGGCTAAAGTCACCACTCAAAAAATGTAGTGAAATTAGTGTTCATAAAAGTGAAAAACACGCCACAAGAATGAAGATGTTCTGATTCACAGCCATGAAAATTACATGAGTTCTGGCATTATAAAAAAAACCAACCAAAACCAACAAAACCAAATTTTGCAGTTGTTCTGGCTTTGGAAAGGGATTGCTGGTGAATTTTAAAAAAAATCCTTTGAGCAAAAATCTTTGGCTTTTCACAAATTAATTTGTTGTATCAAAACATAACCCCTCCCCCTGAATCGTGCTCATGGTGTGACACTGGCCCTTCTCACCAGCCCTGTGGAAAGGGCCGATCCTGTGCTGCACAGTGGCCCCTAGTGAAACTGAGTAGTTTGTTCCAGAGTCTGTGAAATAATTTCCAGCAGCTGGGTTGTTCCTAATTTCAGTTCTGCCTTCCAGTCTGACCCTCACTTCACTCAAACTGTACCACTCGCTTCACATATTTTTAAGACGAGTAAAGAAAACCCTGTGGGAGGGTATGATGGCCCAACAGAATTATCCCGATATAAACTGAACGTGAACCTGGGACCCAGAGGCAAAGGCAATATTAGCAATAACGCAGCTGTTGTAGCTTAACAGTACCATTTAGTGCCGTTTTCAGTTTGAAGTTCCCTTTTCTTGACTTTTTCTGCTGTGCTTACCATAAGGAGAGGGGATGGCTATGCCGACTGTGACTCCTGCTGCTAGAATTTGGATTTGTATGTTGTGCCTCTGTTCCAATTTCAGGGACCCATACTCAAACAGGTACCTTTGCCCCTCACAGCTTTTTTTCCTAGTACGACAAGAATTTGAAACCTTAGCTCTATAGTCAAAGCATTGGTTGAGTGTCTCTCTCTCCCTGTGTCCTATCAAGCCCGTTTCCCTCCATTTTCCAGGACAGATGCTACGAAGTGATGAGCATCACCCTACCCTTGCTCCTCATGGTGCTCCCTCCGCCGCTGTCTCGACAAGCAGTCCCCGAGCTGACCTCTCGTCCAGCTGGCCATTACGCTCGCCGGGCCGACACCACCTTCCCATCCCCACCCCCACGCCAGCAACAGCTTATGACAGCAGCAATCTTAAAAATAAAACAGGAAATGATTTCAATAGGGGATGTGGTGGCTGACAGAGAAAAGTGGAGTAGGTCTGAAGTGCAGTTGTTCTTTCATGTGAGCACCAGGGCCCTGCAGAAATGTTGCAGGGGAGGGAATGTTTGCACAGCCTTTCATGTGGCGGAGGGACCCGCGCTTGTTTTTGTTGGTGCCTCTACCGAGACTTATTGTGGAGGATGTCCTTGTGTTCTGGGTCCGAGTGCTGCTGGTCACGATGCAACAGCATTTCGCTGGGCCCTGGGATGCTATTCTTCACAGAGAGGGTGGTGAGGCACTGGAACAGGTTGCCCAGAAATGTTGTGGATGCCCCATCCCTGGAAGTGTTCAAGGCCAGGCGGGATGAGGCTTTGAGCAACCTGGTCTAGTGGAAGGTGTCCCTGCCCATGGCAGGGGGGTTGGAACTAGATGGTCTTTAAGGTCCCTTCCAACCCAACCCATTCTATGATTCTATGATGCTATTGGCACATGGTCGCTAGTGTGTGGGCATTGTCCAATATCTGGCTGGTGTTTGTGCCATTGTGATAACCCTTTGACTTCAACATTGCAACCACTTCCTTGCATTAACTGCAGCAGGACAGCTGTGCTCTGGCCAGTAAATGTTTCACTTGCCCACCACATGCCAGTATGAGATGTTGTTTTGGTCTGATGCCTGAAGGAAACACCTATCCAACCTCCTATTTCTTCTGAGGAGAACCTGTAGCATCTGACTGAATTGTTGACTGGGAAGACTTTGGATTCCCTGGTCCTTCATGTTGCTAAGAGCTCTTCATCCTCCCTGTTGTCTCTTAGGAGATCAGCTGGAAGGAAGGGGTATGGGTGAGCACTGCTCTGGGAACGCTGAGCAGCTGGAGCCTCTCAGGCTTAAAGATGCTTCTTGGCCTCAGAAAGCTGAGTGTTTTCTTGGAGGTAATGTCTTGGGCTTGGAAATGCACTTTTGGTCTGGTTCCACCAGCTTTGTATTTATAGTCAACATTTATTTCTCTCACCAGCTGGGTTAAGTGTTTTTTCCTTAGCTTGGAATAGAGGTTCAAATCCTTCTCTGCCTTCAAATGCAAACATACCATATCTGGGTCAGGAAGTCCCTGACCTCCAAATCACTGGAGGTTGACAGAGTATATCATGGTAGTTTTATTATAGGCTTGCCCTAGTCTTGTACTCTTCCCTAGGCATCTGCTATTGCCAGCATTAGAGACGGGATATTGGGCTTGAGGGACCTTTGGTCTGACCTCCTATGGATGTTTTTATGGTCTTTTGTCTTTATCTGGGGCCTCCAGAGGCTAATAAAGATTTTGTAAATATAAAGAATTCATTGTGATCCAAGAAGAAGTTGTGAGCATAGGAGGGCTCTCCCAGCCCTGTGCTCCCTGGGAGCAAAGGTCTGATAAGAGGAGTGGGTGTCTGGCAAGGGCTGATGAAATAACTTCCAAAGTCTATCAGTTGTTAGATAGATGGCCCTCAGTGAGTAATGAAAATAACTGTTTCTGGACACTTCTTAACATATACTTCTTCGTACAGTGTAAGATTTAATAATTTCATACAGTATGTAATTTATCATTTACGCTTGCTTCTAGCATTGGCCCACAGCCTCATTGGAAACAGCAGCTCTACCTATCTCCTTTGGCTTCTCAGTTGGTTTCTTCAAAGGATAAAGAGGTCCCCATGTTCCCCTTGCCAAGCCCTGGAGGCCTGCTGGGAAGCGTGGGTACCGGTGCTCGTTGTTCACCGTTATCTAAGTGGAGCAACACCAATATCACAAAGCTGTGCATGGGTGTTGGGCTCGATGAGACACATGGTGTTTGTGCTGCCACTGGAGATGAGCTCTGAGATATCTTCAGTGCACCAGGAAGTGCCAAGGGGGTTTTGAGACAGCAGAAAAGCATCTGCTGAGGCTCCTTGGAGACTTGCTTTCTCTTCTGCCTGCCTCTCTGCTTGGTCAGAAGGAGCAAACAGAACAGAAATCCCTCATGTAACTCAGTTTTTCTATCTCCTTTTCAGTTTGCATTTAAAAGGCATTTCTGCATAAGGTAGAGCATCCTCACAGCTTAGGAAGGACCTCAGCCAGGCAATGAGGAAGGCTTGACCAACTGGCCCCTCATACCTGTACCTGCCCCTCTTTGGGGCTTCTGACCCAAAGCTGCTTAGCCATATGAGGGGAGAGGAAAGAAAAAGGGCAAAATCGTTCCCACAAGTGATGTGAAAAAAACACTGAAAACCAGCAGACAAGGATTTTCAAAAATCCTGTTTATATTTTCGTCTTCCCTCACTATTCCAAGCCTAGAAAAACCTGCTTCAGTATGATATTAAGTCTGTAAGGACTCCTATTCTCTTTTTAGTCAGTTGTTGCTGAATAGTTTAGAGCTATGATTTCCACGTCCTGCCTGAAGCTGCTTACCCTTCACTCGCTTCATTGCAATCCCTCTGTCTTGAGCTGGAGTTTCAGTGCTGACAGTTGGAAAGAAGATGCTATTTTTAAAATCGGGCTCTCCCTTCGTGTTTTGCGTACTTCCAAAATACTCCCAAAGATTCAGATCTCTGTGTGCCCAACCCTGCCACCCCCTGTGCCCAAAAGGGTTACAGATCTTCTGCAGCCACAGCACATCACCAGCATGAAAAATTTGGTAGAGCTCACCCAGTTACCCTGGGAAGGGAAAAGTAAGTTTTGCTTGTGCAGGTGGTGCTTTCCTGCATATTGCACAGCTTAAAAAATCCCAGTATTTTAATCAGAATGGGCAAAGTGGATGGTCCTGTGTAAAAGCTTTCTAAGTGACCCATTACAGCTTAAGAAGAGTCAACAGTTTGTTTAATGTTATTCTAGTGCCAGTGATATGAACGGCCTGAAAACAACCCACTTCACATATTGAAAAATACTCCCCTCTTACAGGATGGAATGAAATGGCCTGTGGGGATTCTGATGCAAAACTGGAAAACACCCCAGAAGCAAACCCATGACGACTCATGGAGACTGTCAGCCTCTTCTGGAGAGTTAGAAGTGCCTAAACATAAGTGAGCACCGTTAAACCTGCCATGGCTGTGCATGCATCTCACTTGCCTAGTGTGTGGGAATCCTCGTTACTCATCTGGGGAGGGAGGCAGAGATCACTGAAGTCAATAGAAAGACGCAGAGTGCTTTCAGGCGGTTTTAGGTGAGGTCACATACTTCGCTGCCTCTGACTGCCGGCGCTGTTCACGGCTATCCAAGCCTTCCGTGGCCTCTACAGCTGCTACAGCAGTTTCTGAATTGCAGCGCGAAGGTGAAGTCCTGAAGGTTCCCGTTTCTGAGATGCCGTCCTCCTCCAGCCCCCTCACACTGCCAGCTGAGGACAAGCGTTCATATCGCTTTTTGGTCCTTATATTGTGAAGCAGAATTCACCAGTTGCTGGATTGTTCACCCACTAATAGGGAATGTGAGTTCTCTTAGACCGTCGTGAGACAGGTTGGTTTTACCCTACTGATGATGTGTTGTTGCCAAGAGCATCCCTCCGTGGATGGTAGACCAAGCAGGCCTGGAAAGGAAGGCTTTTGACCTTTTAAGGCTGTTTTTTCTTACCCAATGGCGTAAGGTAAGAAGGTTTATGGAGGGGTTAATAGCGTCCTCTGCCAGTGCTGAAGTCATAAACACGCACATGACTTTCACATGACTTTAGTGCAGCCAGGGTCAACGCGCAGGCTTTGCTGAAAGGCAGCAAACGTACGGGCACACCAAAGAGGATGGATTCGACTAAACTTCAGGGCTGGGGAATAAGACAGGCAAAACTCCAAAGCTGAAGTTTACTGCCTAGTATTTTTTAACCAAATATGCCCACAAAACAGTTGGTGCCTGCAGTCATTCTTTGCAAAGCCGTCCGTGGTAGCCGATCAAGTTACCCAGCGGCGAACGCTGCTCCCGAGCTGTCCGGGCTCTCCCGTGACTGCGGCTGGAGGCAGCGTCCCATATCCCACAAAACCCCACCAAGGAGGACGGGTGCGAGCAGCAGCGTGGCTCTCACGGGGTGCTCCGGAACGGGGCGCTGGCTCGGTGCGTCGGCGGGGACAGCTGTTGAGCACGCAGACAGCCACCCACCCACCCACCCGCGATGTCTGCAATGCACACAGCTGCTGCCTGGCTGCATTGCAGAGGTGCCTCTGCAGCAGCACGTGGGCCGGCTGCGATACCGGCGGCTGCGCGGCGTGGTGGGGGTGGGATTTTAAAAAAAAACTCTGTGGCGCTTGCAAGCATGGGCACGCTTTTATGGCATCTAGAGCATTTCGCTGAATGGTTCTGTAGTACGCTACTGACCAGACAGCGCATTTCCAGATTTAGATTATAAGAGGAAAACAGCAAGTGGTAGGTTCAAGTGCAGGTCAGTGGATATGTTATACCAGAGCTCCTCCGCCGAGCACTTGCGCTCCCCTGGGACCGGTGCTGTAAGCTCTGCTCAACTGAGATGGCCTAAGGTGTTTGCTTTTATGATTACCAGTACCATTCACACGGGGAAAACGCTGTTATCACATTGTAAACATCATTTTTAATATCACGGAATTTTTTTTTTCTGGTATTTGGGCTTCAAATGCTAATGGATGATGTTCATTTTCTCCTGTCTCTAGGTGTATTAATCAGCATTTTACCAGGAGGTTTTTGGGAAGGAAAAGAAGGGTACAGAGGTGAGAGAATATTCTGAATCTGCCAATGAGCTTGTTTTTAAATAGCCACTAGCACCAGCGAAAGCACAGTTTGGAGGAGGAAAGCAAAGAAAATCTGTAACTCAGACCGTGAAAACCAAAATTGGTGCTGATGGCCACACTCTGGATACACATGGAAAAATAAATACTGCAACCCAATGTCATCACAGAATCATGGAGTGGTTTGGGTTGGAAGGGACCTTAAAGACCATCTAGTTCCAAGCCCCCTGCCATGGGCAGGGACATAGGTATTCAGCATGAACAAGCAGCATTTAAATATCCCACCTGTGATAATACCTGAGTTTACAGCCAGTGTAAACCAACTTACTGACCCGGCTCGTACCTACCACCTGAAAGTTGGTGGGAGAGTATCTGGTCTGAAGAGCAAAGCAGATCCCGAAAATGATGTTTAGTCATTGCAAACTGGCTCTGAATGCTACAAGGATTTTTTTAGATTAAATCCTATTTAGTTAAACTTTAGATCACCTTTTGCAGGGCAGTATTCCCTTTTAAAGACAGACACAGGTCTGCACGAGCCCCCTCTCTCTGCTCTCACAGTGTAAATGTCGATTGCCAAAAGCACGGTGGGTACGGTATCACCAGAGAAAGCTGCTTACCATTCCGTTGCTGTAAGGAATAAAACACCCTGTCTTGCTTTTTCTGGGCTGAACTGCCTGTGAAAGCATAGGCTAGGCCCCAGCCCTGCGTTTGCTGAGTAAGATCTGGCCTGTGTAGGAGTGTGTCATGAATAACCTGCCCGGCGTTACGGTTCAGGTTGCTCAAGGCTCCCCTACATCTTTTAACCCAACAGTATTTTTAATGTCGGGGCGTGTCATGCCCCTGGGGGGTTGCTAATTGTGGCTTTTGGGAGGGTGGTCCTTCTCCCCAGGGCAGAAAGGGGATGCAAGGGCTGCTGCTGCCCCGGGGGTGAGGGATAGGCACTGCACCCGCACTGGTGGGGGGGAATCACCTGCTCCCAGCACAATGTGCTAACTTGGGCTGTATCTGAAATGTTTATTTTTGTGACAAGGAGACTCGGAGTGGCTGGAAGGTTGGGTTATCGGCAGCTTTCATGACTTAAGCCTTCCTTTGGGAAGGCTGACTTTGATGCAACAGTTAAAAAAGTGCTAAAACACATGCACACTGGCACTTTTAGGCCAATAACGCTTATTTTCCAGCATGATGCCTTTTTTCCTCACAGCAGCCCAAATCCCATATTCCTGCCTTTACCTCTTACTCAGACAAATCTCCTATGGACCTACTCCTGACTGGACCAGAACTGACCAAAACCTTCAGGTCTTGACCCAGAAGGTATGAAACAATACTGAAATCAAGTTCACAGAGCTACACCACCCCTTTCATACAACCTAGTTTCCGTATGACACAGGCATATCTGACTGTGTGACAGCGTGGGGCAAGTGGGGCAGATGCTGTCCATTGAGAAGATGTTTGTGTTGTGCCTGTGCTTCTCACAGCAGGTCCCACTGCACAGGACCCCTCCTCTCACCCTCACTCTGAGGATGGAGCTGTGCTGAGGGGAAAGGAGGGGAAATGTTTAGATCTGCTTTTCTGAAATAAATGGCTGGTTTGTGGTTTTGGGTTTTTGTTTGGGTTGTTTTTTTGGTTTTTTTTTTTTTTTTAGATTTTCCCTCCAGATTCAACCTTTTTGCACAGAGAAACTGTGCCAGGTGGTGCAACAGGCTCGGATGCCAGGAGGATGACAGGCACCTGCCCGCTGCCCTGCCCAGGGTGTCCTGCACTTTTGCCCAGCCCTGGGGCAGGGTCCGGCTTCACAGAGGGGCCACAGCCACACGCTGTGTGCGGGAGAGCAGTGCTTTGTGCTGGGATCTGGGATGCTACCAGCAGATGTGGAGAAAACCTCAGTGCATGTAACCAGACAACTCCCTACTGACGGCGCAGATTGTGTTCCCGAGCGGTGCTAATTATTCGGATCAAAGCTGGCAAAAATTCAAACTCCCAAATCTTTCCCAGGAGATGCCCTTTCCCTTTTTGTTTACACATCATGTTCCTTCAGCAGGTCTGGTTGGCCTCCTGAACCTGCCATTGGCGGGGTGCTCCTGGCCGGAGTGTGCCATGGGACATGGTGACCTGCACACACGGGTTGCAGCCATAGGTCGTGCAGGCTGTTTCATGCCTGCATAACTGAAGAATTAGATGAAGCCTAAAAAGGTGAGAACAGAGGGTGACACTCAAGGCAATGGTACATTGGTCAACTGTTTTGCTTGCTGTACTTGCTCAGGTTTTAAAGCAAAATAGGAGGCTGTGCTTAATGAATCACACTAACTTAATGTGTCCTACGGTTAGCAAGGGGTGACAATAGAAACTGAGGGGCATAAATGGCCGTTCGGCTTCACAGAAGGCCACCTGAAGGACAGAAAGCAACAGGCTGGCACTACTGGGAGCAGGTGTCATGGTGACTGCAGCTGCAGCTGCAATTGTGAGCAGCCTTATTTTGAATATGAAAACTTCAAGCTGGGAGGCACAAGGGCTGGCTAAAAGGGGGAAGGAAGAGGAGGAAGGCCCATGCTAAGCGTGCTGAGGGCAGTGGAGCTGAGTTAGCACCTCACCGGCTGAGCACGGTTTGGCTACGCCAAGCAGCCAAAGAGCCTCCCTGTGACCTCCCATGCTGCAGAGCTTCAGGTGTTGCTTTAAAAATCTGCTGTCACTGCAAGAGATCAGAAGTACCATGCTTCCCACAAAGCCTGAGGGAAAAGCCTCCTGCTATAAATGAATGCATCTGAACATATGCCTCCTGTGCAAGATCAACAGGCAGAGATAGAGGTGGTTGTCCATATTCCTGTGTATTCTGGTGTCGTGGCTTAAGCCCCGCTGGCAACTAAGCACCACGCAGCCACTCACTCACTCACTCCCATCTGGTGGGATGGGGGAGAGGATCGGAAGGGGGAAAGTAAGAAAACTCATGGGTTGAGATGAAGACAGTTTAGTAAGTAAAACAAAAGCCTCAGACACAAGCAAAGCAAAGCAAACAGGGAACTTATGCACCACTTCCCATAGGCAGGCAGGTGTTCAGCCATCCCCTGGAAAGCAGGACTCCCATCATGTGTAATGGTTACTTGGGAAGACAAACACCATAGCTCCCAACATCCCCTCCTTCCTTCTTCTTCCCCCAGCTGTATATGCTGAGCGTGACACCATATGGTATGGAATATCCCTTTGGTCAGTTGGGGTCAGCTGTCCTGGCTGTGTCCCCTCCCAACTCCATGTGCACCCCCAGTCTACTCACTGGTGGGGTGGTGTGAGGGGCAGAAAAGGCCTTGACTCTGTGTAAGCACTGCTACCTCCCTGTGTTATCAGCACTGTGTTCAGCACAAATCCAAAACACAGCCCCATACTAGCTGCTAGGGAGAAAATTAACTCTACCCCAGCCAAAACCAGCATATCTGGTTATATTCTATGCTCCTTGTTTGCTGCTCATGAATCAGTGACAATTTTATCCTGCTGTTCATCAAGAGTATGCTCTTCCATAAGATCCTACATGTGAGCTTATCACGAGGACACTCTTATTCTGTAAAAACATTTGATAAATTGAATATTTTAGCCTGCATGATAATTTTAAGTTAATTGTTGGATTATTAGGTAAGGTTTGAATCTAAGACTGAGAGAATTCCCAATTCTCAGCAGCAATGAGCTAGTGGACAATAGAAAATTGATTCTAAACACTTAGGAACATAAACTTCTTTCAATCTAGACTTTGTCTTCTCATGTCTTTGTAAATTATTCTTCATCCTTGTGTTATTAGAGAATTTACAGCCTTCCTCACAATATGCAGGACTTATTAAGAAAAGCAGGTCTGTTGTCTTTAAGAGGGTGACATGTCTGAAGGTGGCAAAATTCATCAAAAAACACATACCAATGATAATTACTATTACTGTTAAATATGTGCCAATAACTTAAATTATGTATTTTAACCTCATTAAATAAATACTAGAATTATTTCCATCTCACTTAAATACTCTATTACATTGATACATAGTATACAATAAGTAGTAAATCTGTTGTCTACTGCTACTCCTTATTACTATGAGTTTATGTCTGGTTCTGTTATTCGTACGAGCTCTATTTTCAGTGAAAATTCTTCAAATGTCAAAACATGACTAAAATGCAGTAAACTGCAAGTAAAACAACCACATTTGAAAGAATGCAAAAAGGCGCTTTGGCAATTTGTTATCTTTACAGTGGTATCTTTGCTCTATATATTTACACAAATACACAGAAAGATATTATATATTAATTACACAGGAAAATCTTACTCATCTCTGTAGAAAAACAGGATAGAGATTTCACATGTGGCTCAGCTTTAGGACGATGTGATATTACCATCTGTTCTGTTTTCAAGATGCAATTTATCTAACACTGGAAAAGGGTATGGTTTGGCTGACTAAACTCTGGAGTGATGTTGAATGATAAAAGTGCTAAGGGGAATTTTTGGGGTGTCTAAAAGGCAATGTGTAAGAGACTGTAGGTGTAAAAAGAAAACCACCCAAAAAGACTTTTTCTGGTGGTTGTATATAAAAAGCTTACTGACATTTCATGACACCGACTAACCTACCCCCATACCTTTAACCCCCACCTTGCAAAACATAGCTGTCTTAAAACTGAATGCAAGCTTGCTCACACTGAGGTGTTATTGTGGAACTTTGGCTCATCTCGCCCCTCTTTGAGAGTTTTGTTTCACCTTTAGTGTCCCAAATGGGAGCAGGCTGTAGGGCACACAGGCACGACCGGTGAGAGGGGTAAGCACACAAACCCAACAGCTCGCCTGGGATATGCACCGCTAGTTATCTGCAAAACACTCAGCATCACAGATGTCTGAGAGATGAGGCAAGCCCTGCACCGGTTTCAAATGCTGGGGAGGAAGAGCTCTGCTGACAGGGAGAGCTCTGCTGACCCCATGCTGCCGTGGGGTCTGCCCTGGGTAAGGGATGGCCCCTGGGCTGCAGGAACTTGCTGAGCCAGGCGGGTTCTGGGAAAAGACCTGGCAAGGAAAGGCTGCCTGGGCTCAGGAAGCCCCAGTGCTCAGAGGCATGATGTGGAAATAAGGGTCAGTGGGCTGGTGGGGATGCGCGTGAGAGCAGCACGCTGCAGGAGGAATTTGTGTCGGGAGAAGCACATTTGGGTGATGGATGGGTCTAGATGGTGTTGGATGGTTTTCCCCAGCATTTGCTCCTCCAGGCGAGCTGGCTCCTCTCTGCAGTGAAGCTGCGGTATGGTGACACTGTTGTTAATGCAGAGCTTTGAGCTAGCCCTCAGAACCAGGATTCCCAGAAGCCCCTTCCTCCCATCTCATCTGTGTGCTTGAGGTCTCCATGAAACTCAGGGGGACCCTGGCCCTTGCAGGGTCCTGCACTGTGGGCAGGATTCATCCCATCCATCTTGTGAGCCAGTTGATGGGGAAAAATGATGTGCCCGTGGCGGTAGATTTGGATATTCAAGGGACTATTGAAGTTATTCTCTGCAAGAGTCTTTGGGTTTTGTCTCTAGAGGGAGCCTGGCATGAGCAAGATTTGCTGTTCTTACCTCCCTCAAATCACCCCAGTCACCCACTTCGATGCAGGCTGCCACTCCCTATGGGTGTTCAGACTGTTGATGGCCGTAAGTCTTGGTGGAGGTGAGTGTACTCCGAGGTCCACTCCTCCTCTTGCAGCATAGCCCCAGCTGTTGGGACATCAGCCTTTTCCCGTCTCTACCTACCACAGTTTCAGGGCTTTGCTTCATGGAGAATGGGGAAATTCAGGCCCTCATTGGGTTAAGAAGCACAAAGGGAGATTGTTTTCTGAGGTACAATGACTGGGCTTCCTTCTCTGACTTTGGACCTTGATTTCAGGCCACCAGAGAAAAGATGTGATTGCTGCTGATCTTTGTGGTGTCCCAAGTCTGTGCTGATGACTTTCCCAAAAAAGCTTTGCTGCTTTCTCTTGTAGTCCTAGGCCCAGCTGTGAATATTTTTGGAAAAATATCTTGGCTCCAGCACAGTAAATAAAAGCTTGAAAAGTCAGTGAACCTCTTTCCATCCCCTCAGGCTCATAGAAAGGGCCTCAGGAACCAAAGCCGAGCACGGTTATAGTGGAAGCTTGGGATTTCTTTAGCTAAAATTTATAATTTTGGAGAACTGATTTGTGAATTTTGAATGGCAAGGAATGGTATTACTCTAAATTCAAGGCAAATTGTGTGCCTAGCAAAGTCAGAGAAGGTGGTCTTCGGTGGGGTGCAGAATTAAGAGCCTTGAGACAGGTGAAGAAAGTGAGGGAGAATTGCTGTGGCTAAATTTTGGTTTCCACCAGCTAATCTTGTTCAAAATTCATCTTGAAATCTGAACAACAGGACTTCAGGAATCTGACAAACACCAACCTGGGTGCAGCAGGCTTAGTGTTTTCTCTCCTTCTCACTGAGCCGGGGAGGTTGCCTGCCAGGTGTGAGTGGCAAAGCTCTCAGGTATTGATTTTCAGTCTGCCGGTCATGAAAGCAAAAACACGTCTTTGATGTCGCCAGGCACTGTATCAGAGCCCACAGTGGCTTGCAGGGTATTTCTGCTCATCGTGGCAGTGAAGACAATAGAACATCCTGTGAAGTAACAGCCTTAGCAAAACACCACAAGAGAAAATTGTGAAAAACACACTTCTCTGTTCTTTTTTTTTTTTTTTTACACAGACTTTTGGTTAGAAACACAGACATACTGGATCTGAAATCGCTTTCTCTTGTGATTTGGGTTCTTTCTAAGCCTCAAACCATTTAAGGCTCCACTCCCCTCCCTCAAACCCTATTGAAGCTTGATGTGGGAGAACGTAGGCTTTTTTCCTACTGCTTTCAGTCACTGTCATATTCTGAATGTGCCTTGATCTGTCCGCTGCTTTTAATATTGCTGGCTAACACAAAGCACTCGACTTGTTCCCTCCTACTGACACACATAATTTGTGATTCTGTAGAGAAATATTGCTGTATTTTGCAGGGAGATTGCATGGGAGAGCAATGTACCAGCCTTTATAAAGTCACTGCTTGGTGCTGACTTAGTCAGTCAATTTTCCTATGGCTTTACATAGCTACAAACTGGGGCATCTTTCATGCTAAGTGTTATATTAGTAGACTTTTACACTTGCAAGCAGAAAGCTTATTCTTGCAGTTTCTACTTTGAAGTTAATGGAAACTTTATTTATTCTCCAAAATTTATTAGTGCTTGTCTTCAGTGCATTTTGGGACACTGCGCTGTTGGAAGTGTAACTTCAGGAATGGGACTTCTTGTTGAGGTGCTGCAGGCTGCAGGAGCAAAATGGCATTTTAAAACAATTTTTTTTTTTTTTTTGGTGAGGCATCGTGACTACACCAGACTGGGAAAAGACTTTCTACCAACTTACACCTCTGTGTTTCAGGCACATGCAACACCCTTTGCTACTCCCTGGCTGAGGTCCACATCCAGCCTTGTTATATTTAAAGTTTATCTTGTCTCCCTCAACACTGGCTGAACTCTGTTGGCGGGTAAAATGATTCCTTTAATGTCTACTAAGTTGATGGCTGCAGCAACATCACTTCAATGTGGATGGACAATGCTTTATGAAGAGAATGATCTGCCAGCCGATCAGGGTAGGCATTGACCAGCTTCTTTGCTCACTCATGCAGACCTTTGCTGGGGTGTCAGTATGAAAACAGGAAACGATGTGGGAAATGTTAATAAAACTTGACAACAACAGCTCAAAAGGTGTTTGATCCACCGTTTAAGTGTACATAACTATTACAGGATGAGGAAACAGGAAATATGCCGAGGGGGGAGGAGATGAGAACAAGAGACACGTAAAAAGAATAAAAAGACTGAACATGAAAAATTCCAAGTCACCCTTTCTAAGTCAGCTGGCATGCACGAGGCGTTTGTCCCAGCACACAGCTCCTCACTTAGGTGTTACGCATGCAAAAGCCAAGGAGCTGGAGTTGAGGTCCTTCAGCCATAAATTCCATCGTGGCACTGAGTACAAGACCAAGTTAAGGCCAAAAAGAAAAACCCCAAATGAAAAAACCCGAGTTATTTCCAAGCAAGGGGTTTAAAACTTTCAAAAGCAAATCGGCTTTCTGTAGTTCCTGTTTCCTCAGAATCTGCGTTTGCCCACAGCCTCGGATAAATGAAATGCTATGGTGCTACTCCTATTCAAAGGGAGTATTACCACCTCATGATCACTTTTTTTCTATCCTCAGATCCCCCGCACACCACCCCACGTTCTTTCATAAGTAACTGAGTCAGAAAAAGAAAAAAAAGCAGCACACCCTCTTTTTTCCTGCTGTGCTTGATTGCAGCGCGTTCTCTGCCTTCTCCTTGCTGAGGTTTGCATGATGAGTTCCCTAGTAACCCACTCTAAAGTGTTACTGAATGAAGTCTAGCAAATGTGTTAATTTGAAAGAAGTGTTCAGGGGAAAAAAAACCCAAACCCATATTGATTTGGATGCAAGAACAGCAAATGCTTCCCTTATGTCACCTTTCATTAACAGCACTCAGAGCTTTTTAAACACTTGAAGTCATGATTCATGGTTTATAGACAAAGAAACTGGGCTGCGGAGTTGAAGATGTTTGGTAATTAGTAAACCAATTGTGGAGCGCAGGTTTGCTGATTTTGGCCTCTGGCCCATCTCCATTGGGTGATACCATTTCCTGTGACAAATACACTGAAAGGAACCATTTCTGAATGGGCAGGACACCCGTTATCTTCCTTACGATGCCCTTCGGACCTTTGACAATGGGGTACAAGTTACAGGACACACACTTCCTTCTAGCCAAGGGCCTGCGCAAACCGATGGGGCTTTGTGTCTTCAAGAGAGGGGGCCGAAAGAAGATGTCCCTGTGTTGGGAAGGCAAGGAAGGAAGGGTTGTTCTGGGGGCCGAGAACAAAAGCTTCCAAGCTGCGGAAGCAAAGGAGATGTCTAAGTGTCTTCTGGTGCTCGGGAGCTTGTGTAGGATTCATCTGCCCCAGCTTTGATGTTCGTCTCACTGCCAAAGTCACGTCTAAGACAAGACAGATACGTCACCCTGTAGTGATACACACATCTGTGTACTTCCCTGGGATTTTCATCTTTTGGCTTTGTGGGCAGTGGGTCAGGTCTGGCCCTGAGCATCTGACCCATACACCGCATCTGCTCTGCTGTGATTTTTCATGGCGACAACCCCTTTTTGTGGCAGCATGTTGCTTGTTGATAGAGCTATGACACCCTGACATGTAAAGAGTTAACAAGGCCACATATTAAACTGCCAGTGCAAAACTTGCTAAGTATAATGATATGCTTGTTTGTTGTTTGAAATTATTTAAGTGGAGGTTGGGAGAAACACAGTGCTACAACTCTGGGTAGCTATGTTAAGCAAAGCACATGCTTGTTCCGTTGAGTCTGTGTGTGTGTGTGTGTGTACATACATATACATATGCACACAATTGTGCCTGTCCTTCATCTGATGTCGAAGGTTTGCCCCGTTTGAAGTGCAGAAGTCTACTGGTTTTAGGCTTTAAAATGCCCCTCCCTTGAGGCCATGATGTCATTGCCTGGCGTCCCATGAACTTCGTCCAAAGTGCTTTCATGTCCTCCTATGTTAGACAGAATTATGAATTGCCAAGTTTACTCATAAGTGGAGTGAAATATCACCTGCACATTGGCCTGTCATGCTGGAGACAGTGTGGCTAGTGATGAGTCCTCTTTTCATCATCTCCCAAAGGCAGGAAAGATAATACACAATCAGCTATTATGAAACAGGCTTTTTATAGAGGATGATTTCTCTGTGACACAGTCTTACTGCGTGTGTTTAACTCTTCTTTGGGTAGTCATATTGAAAGCAAAGTAATCTCATGGCTGATGTAATGCCATGGTGCCCTTCTTTAAGAATGGCTGTAAGCATGAGAGCGCTTCCACTGGTCTGTGTATTTTTATTTTTTTTTTTTTGAAAGGCAAGGAAAGCAATATCCAGTTTGACTAGCAAGTCATCTTTTACCTCCCTGGTCCAGTTCATTGGTTTCCACCATTTTTAGGCTCTTCTGAATGTTTCACTCACTGTGAACCTGGGCAGCTGGTGTTTGTGGTTGCTGTGAGAAGGCACTGGGAGCTGAGGAACGTGCCTAATACTGTGTGTCCTCATGGGCTCTTAGAGGGAAGCCTTATTTGCTGATGCAAGAATAAAAAGGTCATGTGCAGGTGGGTTTCATGTGGCATGGCTGAGGCAGTCACTGGTGCCGGAAGCAGGAGGAAAACGTTGGTGTGGAGACCATAACAAGAAGCGAGGGGTGGAGAAGGATGACACATGCAGGGTGAGGTCATTCTTTCCACTTGTCCTCGGTCCTCTTTTTTTTTGTCTTGGTGTTTTCCCAGCCTCAGTCTCCTCTTTGCAACTCTTTGCCTTCCATTTTCAGATAGAAAACCACGGTGGCGGGCGGCAGTCTCAGGAGCACTGTGTGCTGCTTTACTTGTGAACAGAGGGACTGACTACCTTGGATTAATGATACAAAAAACAAACCCAGACCACACCAAAGCAAGCTGTGAAAAACTCCTAATGTAAATTGGATTTTTCTGAATGGGGGAAATAATGAATGTTGAGCTGAAGGGACCTTCCATGAACACTTTCCTCTTTCTGTTCATCTGTTCATTAGAGAGCAAGAGTGGATGTAAATGAGCCCAGTGAGCGCTGGTTGAGGTAAATTCAGGACGTAGATGAGCAGTTGGCAGAGGCAACATAAAACTCCTGGGGGAGCTGAACAACCTGCAAGGCTTAGCTTTGAGGGACAAAGGCGAGGTCTGTGGCAGTGCAGGAGACAGATAGCTCATGAGCACAGCCTATTGCTAGAGATGGCAGTGGAATATAATTTTCAACAGTGTGCAGGCCTCACAGGCAGAAAAACCCAACCCCATGGCCCAACACAAAGTGCAAAACATGGACTGATTGAGAGCTTGTCCTTAACATGTCAAAAACCTCATAGCAATGAACCTTTGGCTGTGCTGGCCTGGTACAAACTGGCAGAGATAATGCATGGCTCCAGTGAGGTGACACAGGCAGCAGAAACCCCAGTATTAAGGCATTCCCTGCGCTGCTTGCTCATGTTCAAACAGAGAATGCAAAAAGGGACAAGGAGCAGGACAAGCCTAAGAAAAATCCAATTTAAGTGTGACATTCCTCATGTCAGGGAATAGCAACTGATGCAGTCTTCTCAGAGGCTTTACACTTGCAGCTGTGAAGGAGCAAGCTGGTGGCACCTGGCAGTGTCTCCTCAGGTCCCCATGCCCACCTTATATTGCAATTTGTTTCCTTCTTTTCAGAGGTGCCACTGCCTGGGCTGCGCTGTCTGGGATGGCAGCGTGTCACCTTGCCGTGGTGGCTGCTGGCCCGGTGTGAGATGGTGAGTCTTTGTTCCTGCACAGAAACAGGTCACTGTGGTTAACCACGCTGACTCCTTTAGGTGCAAACCGTTCTTCCTGAGCTTGTATGTATTGATCTTCTCTGGGACATCAACAGGACGGTACGTGGGAGGCCAGACATGCTGACTTCAGTCATTTAAACTTCCGACAAAATCCCGCATAAGGAAGCTCTGTGGGTGTAGGGTTGAGAAGTTGCTAGAGGCAGGCATCAACCTATAGAAATAAATGGCCACTTGACAGCCCAGTAAACGATGTGCCTGGGCTGTGTAGTGGGCACAAGAAGTGCCCCCTGTGTAGGCTTGGGGTGGGGGCAAAAGAAACTCTGGGAAAAAGAAGAAAATATTCTTGAGATGGTATTTCACCACCAAACCTTTTCAGGAGCTCCAGGAGATTCATGTGCTGCCCCATGTCGTGCTGAACCCTGTGTTTTAACCAGAAGTGTTGTAAGTGAATGGGCTCTGTAGCCAAACCCGAGTGGTACAAGGCATTTCTGGTAACTGAGCTCCAGCAACCTGCATGCTCCATGGCCACAGACAATACCTGGCAACCAGAAGGAGAAGAGGAGGCCTTGCAAGGAGCAACCATCCTGATGAAGGTCCAGACAGCCTGGAGACAAGAGGAAAGGTGGCAGTGAAGCAGGGTATGGTCACCATGGTCAAGGCGTTCCAAGAAGCTCTGTAGTTAGTCCTGCCAGTGGCCATGTGGAGGTGTGAAAGAAAAGCCAGGTGACAGCACCCTGAAGGCTTTATGTTACAGACCAACACAGAAATGCCACCAAGGCAAGTATTAGACCTCGTCACACTCAGCAGAAATGTAAAAACTGATGAAGTAGGTTGTTTTTGTGTAGATCTTTCTCAGCAGTTATATTAATCTTGAAAAAAACCCCAAACCCCACTAAAAACATAGAGGCAAATACTCCCACTATCTACTACTGGAATAAAGGCACTTAAAATTTTTGTTTTCATGCTTATGAGCTGCAAGTTTTATGCCAGTAATTAAATTGTGAAATACTGTAAAGATTTAGGGAATTCTAACAGGAACAAGCACTGTACATTTTGTCCATTTTGAAAACAAAATATTATTTTCCTGTTTTTTTCCTGGAAAAAAGCACTATCATAGAGTGTTACAGCCATTTGTTTTTTTCTGTATGAAGAGTAACTTGCATCTTTGAACCAGGAATGCAGCTCGCTGGGTCAGGTTGGTGAAATGTCATTACTATCTGTGTAAAAACTCATGGGTTGGTAAAAGTGGCAATTAATTGATAAAATTCCTTGAACTGGTGTCATGCGTGAGAACTCTGCTGCATATATTATGCTGAAGACTATGATGGCAAGACAGTTGCATTTTTGAATGCTTTTTGTTTAGCTTGCCTAACTGGGGCTGCCCTTCCCAAACGTTGCATCTCTCCCGAATTAAGGACAAGGCCTGGTCATTGCTTTGAGCAACCTGGTCTAGTGGAAGGTGTCCCTGCCCATGGCAGGGGGGTTGGAACTGGATGGTCTTTAAGGTCCCTTCCAACCCAAACCATTCTGTGATTCTGTGATTCTATGATTGAAGTTCAGTAATGTTCTGCTGAATTGAGATATGAGAACCCATCTGACCCATTCTGGTGTCCTCTTGGCCACTTTTTTCCTAAACCTGTGTTTTTCCCATGCTGTTTAATAAACACGATGCTTTACATCCCTGTGCCGGTGCATCTTGCAAACAAGTGATGCATAGCAGAGGTAGCCAACTCACCTCTGCAGTGTTTCAAGCATTCAGCTCTACAAACTCTGGGGAGATTAGCCCCCTGATTCTGTTACGCAAGCTAGGTTTATAAGGTGGGAACAACCCCTCTGCTTCGTTGTGACGCACTGAGGACAGGCGAGCTCCGTGCATCCGGACCCACCGCAGCCTCCTCCAGCCAGCCAGCAGCCAGCTCCAGGGCTTGCAGGTGTCTGTCGCAGGATATCTGCACAATGTTAGCTTCATGGTTTATTAGCTTGGGAATACATACTTCATCCTGATCGATCCTGTATTATCTGTAATTTTATTGTTCGGGTTCCTGTATAACACCCTCCATAGCAATTCTGGGAGAAAAGCAGTGGTGAAATAGTAAATGGAAACGTGGGCAACGCTCCTTTTTTGAGGTGCACAGGAAATGAACTGTGCTTACCTCCGTCTATCTGTGCCACTGAGCAGGGTGTCACCGCACGGGTGAAAGAGATGGAGGGACTGGCTCTCTGGAGGGAATGAAGGAAAGGCTGCAGAAAACCGGGGACGAGCCCCTCTGTTCTAGCACCAGAGCATCTTTCTGTAGCAGTGTGAATAACATCTGTCGCGGAGTTTCATCTCACGCCCTGTCCCCAGGGGGGAGAAGTGTGTGCACTGGAGTGTGCTGTTTTGCTGGGGAGGAGGGTGGCTGTTGATGGTGGTAATCATGTTCATCTTTGGGAGGGAATTGCCGGTGCAGATGGAGGTGATGTGAGCAGTGACAGTGCCCAGACCATGGGAAGGCCCTGCCACAGCTGCGGGGCAGCTCAGCGTCTCTCAGAGACAAACTTCATCCTCCCCACTACTGCGCCCTCTGAGGATGCTGAGGCCACTCCCTGCCTGTCAGGCAGTTCCGCTGGCTGCAGTTTGATGCTGTTCCCACCATCAAACTCTCCTTGTGGAGAAGCACAACTCTGTAAGGCCAAGGCATGTCTGCATGGTGTCCTTAAGGGCTCCAAGTCATGGGCTGTAGACATCCCAGATCTGTATTAAAAGCAGCGAATCCCTCCATGCCTTATCTTTGTGCAACTTCCCTCCTCCCAAACCCTCAACGGTTTACCTTTAATCCTCCAAAAGGGTAAAATAAAGTCATTCTGGGGACTCATGTGACTTAAAATGCAGTTATTTTTCAAGTTTTCTGCTTGTAATCAGCAGAGAATTTTGCTGTGTAACCATCTCCTATGAAATAGCGGCTGGGCATTTGGTTGTCATATGGCTGTGCTGTATAATTATAGAACATGTTATGGTTTGATGGATGAAGTCATTAAGAGCATAGTAATTAGTACCAGCCCGCTACTTTGAACTGCTGTGTGGTGTCACATATTCCTTACAGTGAATTACATCTGTGCGCACACTGAACAGAGCTTTCTAACCATCTGATGCCTGGGGCTTACATATTGTTACGCCGTATCCATCCAGAACATTTTTCATTCATTTTTAAAAATACACACGCACATCAAACCAGACAGCAGTCTGTAGCTTCCTACCTCCTAGAAACTGCACTTTGCCTTTTTTTTTTTTTTTTAAAGGAAAACTCCAAAAGGAGGGTTTAGAGGCTTGACGTGACGTCTGACATGGACTTGGCACGGGAAATGAAGTCTTGCAGCAGAAAGGTGAAACCCACTGCTGCCATGTGCTGGACCTCGAGACAGAAGTAATCCCAGTTTTCTGCTTTTGGACTCAGTGGGGTGCATTTGCAGCCTCTGAAGAGCAGTGAGCGGCGTGCAGGCTTTTACCCTCCAGCTAAGCTGTGTGTTGGGATTTCAGTGATGGTCTATATGGAAATTCCAACTGGGTGGCAGAGGTTTTCACTGGGAGAGCTAGATGCATGCAGGAGTACAGAGAAAATGGGAAAAGTAACCCTGCAACAGGGAGAAGGCTCATGGCTCATCCTGGGGGCTGCTTGCCTGTGTCCACACCCCACTGCAGCCTCCCAAAGACAAGCACCCACTTCCTACCTCTGTCCCACTCCAAGCTCCTGGAAGTGATCTGGGATGATCTCCCCTGTGAGCAGATGTGCTTCCTTGCCGGCCTCTGCCCTTCCACAAATGACCTCAGATCAGCCTGTGTTACTGGGCATTCTGGTGAGACAAACTCAACTATTGCACTGCATTACACAGGGCAGACATGGCCTTGCTATATGGCTGGTAGAGGTTTTTTTTCCCTCCTCCACCTGCATCTTATTCCTCTCTGGAGGACCTCACTAGGTGTGAAAAATCAAAATGTGACTATCTTCGGTTGCAAATGATGTCTCTGGTTTGCAGCATAGCATATTGGTGCCTCAAGGGGATTACAGTGCGGTTAAAGATAAACTGCTGAAGCTATGATGTCTCACTTTTCCATTAGGGGTAGGATCTGCTGTGCTACAGCTCCCAGGGTGCCTTGGTACCTCCCTATGTAGGCATACTTAAATTGGGGAAGAGGTAGCTTGAAATAAGGTAGTCCAACTCAGAGAGGATAATCTTCAAACTACACTGAATTTGAGCTGGATTTGGACCAAAAACACTGAAAGGCTTTGGCTTTAAGGATTTTTTTTAAAAATGAAAAGTTGAAATTTAGTCTGGGAAACAATGGCTTTTAGAGGAAAAATAGAACTGAACAACCACAACTAAAAATTCCATTTCCAATCTGGCAAGAATTGCACTTAATCCTGAAAATAAGAAGTCTTCTTTGCTGGCAAAAAAAAAAGGACATATGAAATTAAAAAATGGCTTGCACAAAATACACTGGGGAGTATTGGTCTGACGATCATATATAATGGTTACATCAATTTCAGACTTCCACTCTCTGCTCTGTCTTCACAAGGGGCAGAGCTACCTGCTTTAGAAATTGCTGCTATTGCTTCCATCGGTTTTAGACCTCATTTGTGGGGGTGGCAGGAGGAGGAATGGCCTTTGTAAAGTAGTAGTCATTTTATCTGTCACCCCTTTTCTCAGTTCGATGAGCCATTTCTTCAGCATGTTAATTCCTTTTGAGCGTGGTATCGCTACGCAGACAGCACTGAGTTGTGCTGTACATATAACAGTGCCTTTGAGTCTGATATGCCCCGTGCTTATTTCATTATCATCTGCTAAACTATCTGGCTGCTAGTTGCCACAGGAAGCTCGAGGAGGATAAATGATTTGCTTATACATGCTGTTCCTATGGGCACGAACAGGGCAAACAAAATTTTTCCCATTTCATACTTTTCACACTTTCTTTCCGCATATGATGGGATATAGGATGAAATCTGCTCACCTTGTTCTCACCTCCAGCACTGCTGCTGAACAGGAGGAGACCCTCTGCAGAGATGCCTGTCCAAGCTGAGTGGTAGGTCAAGGTGGATCTTTAGAGTGACCTTTTAAATTCTGATTCAGTTCTGTGGGCTGAAGGATAAGGCAACGTTAGAATCCTAGAATGGTTTGTGTTGGAAGGGACCTTACTGATCATCCAGTTCCCAACACTCTGCAGGGACACCTTCCACTAGACCAGGCTGCTCAAAGCCTCATCCAGCCTGGCCTTGAACACTTCCAGGGATGGGGCATCCACAACATCTCTGGGCAACCTGTTCCAGTGCCTCACCACCTTAGGGGTCTATTTTGCAACAAGGCTTGAGATGCTGAAGAGGTGTCTTATGCGAGGGACAGGCCTGTGCCACTGGGACTTCATGGCACAGTGTGAGCGTTTTGGGGCAGTGCTCCACTCTGAAGACATGGGTGTCACCTTGGCCAGATGTAGCATTCAAATCTGAAGTCCCTCTGCAGTCAGCAGAGGGAAACTAACACTTCTGGGTCAGTATGTCTATCCTGCAGTAGCTATCTAAGGTGGGGTTTTAGTATTATCTCACCTCTTTGTCTTGAGTAAACAAAGTGCTTTCTCCATTGAAGCAGCTGACCCCCTCCTCTGCTGAGTGACTGCTGGCATCCCTAGAGTCCCTCTCACCACCTGGCCGGAGGACTGGCATGCTGGAAATAATTAATTAAGGTGCCTGATTTAAAAGAGAGTTAATCCACATGGTTTCATCAGGGTGCAGGTTAAGAAGCAACAACCAACCTCCCTTTTCCACAGCAACTGACTACCCCACCCATTTCAGACATTCCTACTACGGTGTGCCTTAATTGCTGCTGTGGTTTCTGGGAGCTTTTCCCACCTTCTGAAAGGCACCAGGTGCCGAGCACCATTTAGCTAGTGGGGCTGTGCAGGGAGCGAGCTGGAGCACTTCCCACACCCGTCTCCCAGTGCTGTGTGCCAGGACAGCAGGCTGCTTTGAAGCCCTTGCACTGAAGATTAACTGGAAGAGCAAAGATCTTAATTTGCTTTTTGAAATGCAGTTGTTGCCATTAAATTCTGTCCCAGTGTGAGCATTGCGCGATACCGCATGAGAGAGGAGTTATACGTCAGGTTTTCTCTTTGTCTGCTTGGACGGTCGTTTTGGAGGTCACTAGAGTGGCCTTAAGAAGTGAACAAGGCAGGAGGGTGCGCATGGTTTTCCTGACCCAGGTTCAACACCTCGGTTTACTTGCTATTGTCCTCAAAGCGGAGCAGCGTGTAGGGTTGAGTGGTGTTTGTTTTCTGTTTCCGTACCATGGGCAGTGAACGGATGCCGTGGCAGGTGCTGGCTGTAGGATGTTGTCTGTAAACGGGCAAAGCAGGTCTGTGGCTGACTGGGAAAAGGCAGAGCCATCTCCGGGCCCGCTCTGGCTTGCTTTTAGCTTGGCGTATGTCTCTGAGCCTGCATGCGTTCTCCACACCTGACCCCCCACTGGGACCCTCTCCGAGGAGCTTCTGGCCCTACGCACCTACTCTGCTGGATCTGTTATCAGACACTACTTTATAGCTGTGACTTATATAGCTTGTGGCTTAAACCATATGGTCATTCTTTTATGTAGTATTTCTGCTTGCTTATTTTTCATTTTCCCACACCCACTCCATTTATTGTTGGCTGCCTTCCCAGCACCTTTCCTCCAGAGAGGGAGTTACATAAATAGATCTCTGTAGGCTTTAGAAGGCAGATGTTGATGGATAGATCTTCCCAGATAGACTGCAGAGCAGTGTGAAACGCACATCACCTACGTACCTGCAGACACGCGCGTCGCATACCACGGTCCTCTTGCGGCGGAGGAGCTTGGTCGGGTCGACAGTGCCACCACGTTGACAGTGCCAGCACGGGGCCAGTGACAAACCCCGTCTTTCAGCTGCTGCATCTTATTAAATGGTGTCCTGCTTTGAGTGATTAGTCTGTCTGCAATCACTGGGAATGAATGTAGGGCTCAGGGGGAATTAGGAATAATTGAGGAAATTAAAATCTGCATAATGTTTGCATTTTCCTCTTCATATGCCTTTTATAATGATTTAATATTTATGTACCCAGTATCTGAAAACATGTGGCTGATTTGTTTTCTTCACTTAATTTGCTACTGAAACATTTAATTGCATTTAAGACTAAACACACTAATATATTTGCTTTGTATGGTTCAGTAAAACTCAGTAGTTGCACTGCAGTGGTCCTGTCTTGGTTCCTCACACACCCAGGACTCCCCCCGGTTTTAAGACAGCCTGTGGCAAGAACGTTATTGTGCTGCTATCTCTGCAGGGTTAGCAGCTTGCTTTTAGGGAGGCTTCTTCGTGCTTAAATGTGTTTTAATCAGAGCTAATAAAACTAAAATCAAGGTAAGGGTCCCTCTAGAGGAAAACTGGGAAAAGATTATCTCTGCAGCTGAACTCTTGGGGAAACAGGCATGGTGTCTGGAAAGGGGGAGGGTGCTGGTAATTTGAGGTCTGAGGGTCATTTATGGGGCTTGCTGGGGCAGGTAGCAGGAGGAAGAACCCCAAAACCAGGGGTGATTGCTCTAGCAGTTGGAGGGCTGTGCCATGGGTGCTGTGTCTCTGCTCAGGGAGGGCCAGTTGACCCAGGGAGCAGGGTGGGAGGACTGTCACCACGTCACTGTGCATCATGAAGGGAAGACAGGTGATCTTGGGTTGGGTGGTGTGAAAGGAGGATGCAGCAGGAAAAACAGTTATTGTGCTTGGGGGATGTGCAGATAGGCAAGACAAACTAATACAGCAGACATCTGATGGCTCCAGCTATTCCATCCAATCCCTGGTGGAACAACCCCATGCCAGCAGCCCCTTGGTCCTCACAGAAACCACCGCTGAGTTGCTCTGCTGCCCTGTGAGCTGTGCCCACAGCCCTGGGGCCTGGAGGGACAGCCAGCTCATCTCCAAGCCTGTATCAGTACAGCCATGGGTGGCTAATAGCAAGAAATGGCCCTTAATCAAATCCCAGATGTGGATGTTTCCAAATTGGAAAAAGTCTGTCCGGCCTGAATTTACCAGCTTATGTTGCTTCCTACAACGCAGAGCATTGGCTTCCCCAGCGCTACTGAAAAGACCATCCTTCCACGGCACGGGGGAAAGAACCATGAACAACTGGAGTCCAAGCTGCACCCCAGAGCCCCCAAAAGGCATGGAGAACTTGTACAAAAGGGCTGATGTCTCTGAAGAAGGGAGCAAGCTACACTGAACTAGGCCAAAGCACAGTACCTCCTCCTCGCTTCCCCTCCCCGGAGACCAGGGAACTCATCAGTGATATTTCTGGAACTGCAGTCAATGGGCCATTAACACCGCCCACAAAAGGAGCAGTGCTGAGGGTCTGTTGGTAGCGGGATGTTAATGGGGGAGAAACACAGAGCCTTGGAGTTCAGCTATGAAATGACCCAGCCTGCCTTGAGGGCACTGAAGACTGGTGTAAATAAAAGCCAAACTGCACAAGGGCCTTGATGAGAGACTGGGATATTTCACCCATTTGGGAAGAAAGCTGCACCAGCAGTAAAGCCTCTCTCCATGCTTCAGAGTAGATGTCTGGGTGCGTGAGAAGTGCGCCCGGGTGTGCATCCTTCCTGCCTGACTTCATGGCGCAATCTGGAGATGTACCACATTCATTAGCTTTTGGCCAAGGGAATGGCTCCATGTGCGAAGAAGAAAATTCCCCAGGGAACCCACTGTGTAAACCACTGTCTGGGAGATAAGACTGGACCTCAAAGAAGAAACTGATCTTCTCAGACCATATTATGTCTACATGTCTGAGAGCAGACAAGTGCCGAGACCAGGAAAAGCCGCGTGCAGGAGGTTTTCATCAGGCGGAGAATTCCGTGGGCAGATAGAACAAGTTGGCTAACGAGATAAAGGCGAAACACAGTAAGGGAGGATGGGAGGCATGAAGCTGGACCAGGGTGCTGAGACACAGGGGATTTCTGGTATAGGCTGGCTCTGCAGTGCTAGACATCCTGAGAGAATACTCCCAGACAACACCCACTTCTTGGAAAAAAATGTGGGTTGGGTGCTGGCATGCCACACATGAAAATGTATTATGGTCTAGAAAAATGTGCTCTCCAAGGGGCTGATTAGAACTCTAATGGGACCTCTCCTGTGCCCAGACTTCTTTTTAAAAAATTGCTACAATTACTCTGACTGGTTGTAAAATTTTTCAACTCTGAATCATAGAATCGTTTGGGTAGGAAGGGACCTTAAAGATCATGTAGTTCCAACCCCCCTGTCTGTTCCTCTTGGATATGGAAGTGGCACACATTTGATGTAGCAAAGGGAAAGCTTGTGTACCAGCAGCCTTAAAGTAGTTAATGTTAGAAAGAATTTTATTGTACCTTACTAAATTCTCTCTATTCACAGTTCATCCTTCCAACACTTACTGTGTGTAAAAACTGCTCTGCTTAATCCATTGTGGGATCACATCTTCTGTTTCTCAAGGCCCCTCTCTGTTGCGCTAGGCTATAAAAACACTCATCCCTCCCCACACCTCACTTCCCGCAAACATACTCACTTTTCAAAACCAGTGGTCCATGAAACTCATCCTGAAATTGTAAAATAAGACTGCAAGGCTTTATATATTGGGGTTTTTTTTTTCACCGTTTATGTCAACTGCTGTATCAGGATGAACTGGCTTTGTCCTGGCAGAACTGTGCCACTTCCAGGCTGTGAATCAGTGCACTTGTATAAAGCATGATTCTGCATATGCTAATGCAGTGTTTCATCAACAGGTTTGAATCAGCTTCAGCCTCTTATTTTCTTTGGCTGTATAGGAGTAGGGTTTTAAAAGTTAAGTCACCTTCTAGTAGTAATATGAAGAGGATCCAAGGACAGTCCATGGAGAAGATATGTTAGCTGAGAAGGTGCTGTTGTGCCGAGAAGAATCTCACTTTATTCCTTCTTGATCTGCTCTGTTTTCTAACTAGAGAAAAAAATTGTTTTAAAAACCATTAAATAGCACACCCTTTGTAGTTATGAGGGAAACCTGGACCTAGGTTAGAGAGAGGGAAAAGCGTAGGCGGAAAGAAAAATCTTTGGATCATATTCAGCCAGATATTCTGCTTTCTTACTGTTTGTCTTTCCCTTCTGGGGTCTTGTCACTGTAAGCCATCAGGAAGCTGCTTTCAGGATTTGAATTTTGCCCCTGGCTTTTGGGCAGTGAGATGAGGGGGAAAGGAAATGTCTTTTTTTCCCCTGCCATAACTCACCTGATGTTCAGAGAGGAGCAAATCAAGGAACGAGCTCAGTTTTCATGAAGCTGACCATAACTCCACGTCAGTGGAAAGAACTGCGCTATCTTATAGCAGGAGAAGAGCCCCTGGGAGCCCTCATGGTAACAGCGGCCTGGAAGGAAAGCTTGAGTCACTCAGTCCCGTCTCCTTCTGCTGTCGTCACCACATCATACGGACCTTTCACACACCGATCACGTTCCATCGTAAAAGTAGATAGCGTTTTTGCCCCTGTTACTTGTATTACGTGGCTGTTTGAAAGCCACAGTTCTGTTGGTGCGGAGAATACAAGTTCCACTATGCTATCACCAGAGAGGGATTTTTTAATGGAAAATTCCCATATGCTGTAACTGGATGGCAGTAACCGCAGGATTTATGACCTATTGGACAGGACCATGCACATAAGCAGGGTAGGTGATCTGTACACACCACAACATCCAAGGCGATCAGGAAAACAGGGTTAAATTACTATTTATGGTTGGCACGGGTAAAATTGTGCCCCTCAACCTACTTCCAGGCTTGAAGATGTGGAATCTGAGTTAAGTTACTGAGGCATGACTAAGTTTTGGTCGCGGTTAGAAATGTTCCACTGTTTGGTAACCACATCAGAGAAAAATGGACCTCTGAAGGCCCTGGCGGGTTGGATCCCAAATGTGAACATAACCACCTAACAGAGATCGAATGCAGTCAGTCAGAGTGTTTTTTTTAATGCTAACCCAAGCATTAGTGTGAACGAGCCTCTAACTGCACCGCTCCAATTCCAGGTGCATTTTGTTGTTCCTGAAGGTTCTATTCTTACACAAATATGGAATTGAAGATTTGAAAGTGAACTGCTTTGCTTTCTACTCATGTGCTTGCAGGTTGACAGGTATGACCTACGTGGTGTGTATGCTGTTTCTGTCTTTGTTCTGGGGCTAAAAAATTGCAATTAAATCTATTTAAATATTCACATTTATGGCGGGTTCATTTGATGAGAACTGCTGCAGGAAATCTTGCAAAGCAGAGAAGAGCATAGAGCTGAACATTAGAAATAAGGTCGTGCTCCAAAAAAATCCTGGGAAGATGAGGTGCCAAGATGGTTCCCCCCAGTACAAATGCCACATTAGGCATAAAGGGAGTTGGTGCAGTATATTGCACACCAAATAGGCGCCGCTTACTTAGATATAGATATTGCATTGGAATTAATATTAAAAATTTGTGCTTGAGTGGAAGGAGATAGATTGAGATAACAGTTGTAACATGATTTCCTACATTGGCAGCAAGTCAACCACAAACTGAAGAGTTGTTCTGAGTAACATTTGTTATTAGCTTACCCCAGAAATAATGTGAGAATTCCTCCATAACCAGAGAATAAGCACACTGCATCACTAACTGTGATGTCAGCCAAAAATCCAAGCAGGGTTTTACAGCCTGATACTTAAAGCAAATGGGTAACAGACTGAAACTCCCAGTATGCTGGTCAAAAAGAGCAAATTATTTACTCCTTAGGTAGTTTTAAAATGTAAGCAGATATGCCATAATGGAAGATGAATTTACAAAGAAAATAGAGTGCACTGCATTTATATCAGAGACCAAATGATCCGCTGGTATAAACACTGGTGTTGCACCACTTACCAGAGAGTGCGCCTCAGAACCAAAACTTGGACAGAAATATTCTGTTTAAAGCTCTCGTTGTGCTCACTCTTTCTTGTCTTCTTTTCTCCCTGCTCTTTTAGCTTTTGCCACCCTTCTTCTTGCTGTGGCTGCTCCTCCAATGACAACAAGGAGTCAAGGTGGATGCCACGCTTCTCCCAGGAACAGGTATCCTGTACGTAAACTGAACTAATTTGTGGCTTTATTTTCCGCTGCGTGATGATATTTGGCTATTCAGTGCTCTAGGCAAGGGCTGCCTATGGCCTGAGTCCTTTGGGAGAGAAAGAGGTGGTCTTGGCTATTCATGTCCCTAGCGATGGAGAAATACTTTAAGATAAAGAGGAGCCCCTTCTATCCTTGCCCTTGCAAGCACGACATTTTGTTGAACTCCTCGTGGTGTCTTTTACTTTTCCACTGGTTTACAGGCCCAGAGACACACAAGTGCATGGGTGCAACCTGTTGTATGCAGCATCCTTTTCAAACCCCTCAAATTACTCCTTTTTGACCTGTGGGAGATGGTGCTGTCAGTGCTATGTGTCTGTGTCGTGGTTTAACTCCGGC
>NW_010257141.1:0-2247 GCF_000690775.1 Eurypyga helias
CATGGTAGTCCACTGTTAGTCTCCACATTCTGTCAGACTTAAGCACTGGCCAGATGGGGCTGTTAAAGGACGAACAAGTCTTCCTGATCACCCCTTGTTTCTCCAGTTGACAAATAAGCTTCTGGATGGGAAGCAAGGAATCTTGTTTGATATGATACTGTCGCCGTTGCACTGTTGTAGTAGCAATTGTCACTTGTTGGTCTGCAACCTTTAGCAGTCCCACAACAGAAGGGTCCTGAGAGAGACCAGGCAAGACAGACAGCTGCTCAGTGTCCTCAGTCTCTGAAGCAGCTATCCCAAAAGCCCACCGGTACCCTTTCAGATCCTTAAAATCCCCTCTCCTGAGACAGTCTCTGCCAAGGATGCATGGGGCATCTGAACCAGTCACAATGGGGTGCTTTTGTTACTCCTTCCCAGTCAGGCTTATCTCAGCCTCCAACACAGTCAATTGCTGAGAGCCCCCAGTCACACCAGAAATACTGATGGGCTGCACCCCTTTATAGCTTGATGGCATGAGGGTGCACTGTGCACCCGTGTCCACTAGAGCCTTATAGTGCTGTGGCTCTGATGTGCCAGGCCATCGAATCCACACAGTCCAATAAACACGGTTGTCCCTCTCCTCCACCTGGCTGGAGGCAGGGCCCTTCTAAAAGTTACACGAGTCACAGTCACTCATGTTTTGGAGGAGTGGTTTATTGTTCTGGTCCTGTTTGGATACAAGAGCAACAGTTTTCCTGGAAGAATCCCCACTGGTGAGTGTTTTCCCTTTGAGTTTACATACTCGTTCCTCTAAGCGTGAGGTAGGTTTTCCATCCCACTTCCTCATGTCCTCTCCGTGGTCACGTAGGTAAAACCAAAGGGTATGCCATGATGGATACCTTTTTTTGAGCAGATGAACGCTTACACCTGAAGCTGAGACACTAGGTTGCATAGGTGGGAACCAAAACATCTGCTTTTAGAATTGCTTTAGATCTTTGGACAGTTTCTCTACAACTGAGACACAGGCCTGTATGAGAGAAGAAATAGTGTCCTCATACTCCCGGAAGTGCTGAACCACTTCATGCACAGTTGGTTCCAGATCCCTTTGACAAGTCAATATTGAAAACACACTGGCTAATGAGGATGGTGCATTCTGCATTTATTTCCACCACATTCATCATGTGCACTAAATTCCCCGCCTGTGTACCGAGCATGACGTATTATGGAATGAAATACTTCCTTGGTCAGTTTGGGTCAGCTGCCTGAACTGTGTGTCCCCTGCACTGCCTGTAGCAAGAGGGAGTTGGGACCACATCTGCAGTATCAGAAGCAGAGGAAGACCTTGAATTCAGTGCAGGCATTCCCCAGCGCCAGCTAAGACCTCATCAGTACTTTTTTCAGAATAAATCCAGGAACAAAACTTCATTCCATCCATTGTAAAGAGAGTTAACTCTTTCCTGACTAAACACAGCACATTTTTACTACACCCAGATCATTTTGTGTGCCATCATGCGGCACATAAAGGACAACCAAGCAATCAGGCCTTGTCAGCATGGGTTTATGAAAGGTAGGTCCTGCTTGACCAACCTGATCTCATTCTATGACAAGGTGATCCGCTTAGTGGATGGGGGCAAGGCAGTGGATGTCTACCTAGACTTTAGTAAAGCCTTTGACACCATTTCCCTGTCATGGTTTGGTCTTATCTGGCAATTAAGTACCACTCAGTCACTCGATCACCTCCCTTCCCCCCTTCCACAGTGGAGGGGACTCAGTAAAAGACAAGGAAAGCTCATTAAATTGAGATAAGAGCTATTTAATAATATTAATGATACTAACAATAATACTACTAATAAGTAATTAAACAATAGAAAATATGATACAGTAGCTCACCACGTGCCAACTGACGCTCAGCCAGGTCCCAAAAGCAGCAAACATTCCCTGAACCCGAGAGCCTGAGAGTGGGGAGAAAAACCGCCGACACCTCAAACAACTAACAAAAGACACTGCTTCTCTGGTAACAACTGCGTGAAGAGGTAATAGAAGTAGCTAACGACCCAGCTATCAAGCTATCCCAAAGCTTAACTATCCTCCGCTACAGGCCAACTTCGCACCTTTGAATCTGCGCACGTGCCTGCTCAGCCTGACCACTGAGCCTGACTTACTGATGGAATGAAACAATTCTCTCGGCCTCTCTGTGCCAGCCAGCTCTGTGTAGGAGAGGAGCTCATTCCTGCCTGAAACCAGCACATTCCCACAGCACTCTCACAG
>NW_010257141.1:2290-6710 GCF_000690775.1 Eurypyga helias
CCCGGGCCCAAAGAGAGTCGTGAATGGAGTTAAATCCAGTTGGTGGCCGGTCACAAGTGCTGTTCCTCAGGGCTCAATATTAGGGCCAGTTCTGTTTAATATCTTTATCAACGACCTGGACAAGGGGATCGAGTGCTCCCTCAGTAAGCTTGCAGACAACACCAAGTTGGGTGGGAGTGTTGATCTGCCTGAGGGTAGAAAGGCTCTTCAGAGGGATCTGGACAGGCTGGATCTATGAGCCAAGGCCAACTGTATGAGGTTCAACAAGGCCAAGTGCCGGGTCCTGCACTTGGATCACAACCCCATGCAATGCTACAAGCTTGGGGATGAGTGTCTGGAAAGCTGCCTGGTGGAAAAGGACCTTGGGCTGTTGGTTTACAGCTGGCTGAACATGTGTCAGCAGTGTGCCCAGGTGGCCAAGGGGGCCAATGGCATCCTGGCCTGCATCAGAAACAGTGTGGCTAGTAGGACCATGGAAGTAATCATGCCCCTGTACTCGGCACCGGTGAGGCCGTACCTCTAATATTGTGTTCAGTTTTAGATGTCTCATTCCAAAAAAGACATTGAGGTGCTAGAACACATCTGGAGGAGGGCAACAAAGCTGGTGAAGGGTCTAGAGAACAAGTCCCATGAGGAGCAGCTGAGGGAACTGGGGTTGCTTAGCCTGTAGAAAAGGAAGCTCAGGGAAGACCTTATCGCTCTCTACAACTACCTGAAAAGAGGTTGTAGGGAGGTGGTTGTTGGTCTCTTCGCCCAAGTAGCAAGTGATAGGATAAGAGGAAACATCCTCAAGTTGCACCAGGGGAGAGTTAGGTTGGATATTAGGGAAAATGTCTTCCCAGAAAGGTCTGTGAGGCACTGGAACGAGCTGCCCAGGGAGGTGGTGGAGTCACCATCCCTGGAGGTATTTAAAGGATGTATGGATGTGGTGATTAGGGACATGATTTAGTGGTGGATTTTGCTGTGCTAGGTTAGTAGTGGGACTTGATCTTAAAGGTCTTTTCCAACCTAAACGATTCTATGATTCTGTGATTAAAAACTAGTTAATGGGAGATGATCTAATTCAGTTTGCAATATGCAGTATCCTCTTACGTGATACAGAACAAATCTGACAAATCCCTAAATTTCCTAAGGATTTATTGTTTCCTTTTCTTAATTTTAATTTCTCACTTAAGGTGGTAGTTTGAGTCCTCTTATTTCTTCTTTATGTATCTCAGGAGTTGTACTGGCTTTACATGGCAAGGTTTTGGTAGCAGGGGCTTTGGCCTCTGTGAGAAGTGATCAGTATGTTCCTCTATTTTGGACAGAAATAGTGTCAGACAACTCCAAAACAGATCCACCACTGGCCAAAGCTGAGCCAGTCAGTGAAGCTGGTGGAGCCTCTGTGATAAAATATTTAAGAAAAGATTAAAAAACCACTGTGCAGCAGCTGTGACAGAAAGGAGTGAGAAAAATTCTGAGAGAAATAACCCTGAAGACACCAAGGTCAGTGAAGAAGGAGGGAGAGAAGGTTTTCCAGGCACTGGAGCAGAGATTCCCCTGCAGCCTGTGGAGAAGACCCTGGTGAGGGAGGTTGTCCACCTGTAGCCCATGGAGGTTAACGGTGGAGCAGAGTTTCACCTGTAGCCCATAGAGAGCCCCACACTGGAGCAGGCTTTTGGCAAGAACTGTGGCTTATGCTGGAGCAGAGGAAGAGCATGAGTAGGAAGGAATAGTAGAGATGAATCATTATGAACTGACTATAACTCCCTTTCTTCATTCCCTTCTGCTGCTCAGGACAGATGGGAAGAAGTAGACCTGGGCAAAAGGGGGGATGGGAGAAAGGTGGGTTTATTTTTGTTCTTATTTCTCACTATCCTACTCTGTCATTAATTTGCAAGAAATTAAATTAATTTCCTGAAGTTGAGTCTGTTTTGCCCATGATGGTAACTGGTAAGTGAACTCCCTGTTCTTATCTTGACCCATGAGCTTTTTCATTGTATTTTCTCCCTCTGTTCTGTTGAGGAGGAGGAGTGAGAGAGCAGTTCAGCTCTGTGTGCATCTGGAGGCCAGCTATGGTTAACCAACCACGGTAGTTTGTGGGTTTTTAAAAAATTGTTTTCTCTTTTCCTTTCTAAACAAAACATTTCAAATAGCAGTTACTTCGTGGTTGGCTCAGAACTTCCTATTTTGGATGTTACTTTAAAGAAAAAGGATATTGGTAACTTAAGAGTATTTTGCATGATAAATCAGTGTTCGCTTTGCAGATTAAAAAAAGCATGTTGGGAAGCACATCAGTTTGTCTCCAAGGTCTAGGTCAGTTATCTCCTAGTCTGATTAAACTGATATCTTCATGTGTCATTTTGTTGCTAGCTTCTTCTTGTCTTTCTAAATAGTTATATCTGGCATTGTTTCTCCTAATATAGCATTTTAAGGCATTTCATTGTTATGGCTAAGCTGTCTTTAAAAACGCTGATGTATCCAAATTCTTTGACCCTTCTGTGAGCAAAAGACAACATGTCGCTTGAGTTGTGTATGGCTCAAGCCCACAAGATACAGGCTAAACTGAAATCTGATGCTGAGAACTTATGAACCTTCAGAATTTTATTGCCTGACAGAGATTCATCCTGTTCTGGAACTTGTATGTCAGGACCTCTGCATGTGTAGTGAATCTGTTCTCTGAATCTGCTGTTTTAACAGCTGCATATTGGCAGTATGGATTAGGCCTTCTGAAGAAACCTCTTATTGCGGCTTGCATCTTATTTTGAAGTTGAAGTAAGTAATGCCCTGGAAAAAGTTGCCTCTGTACCTCTACTTCCTGCTAATAGATTCCAATATGTTCTTTAAATAACTACTGAGTTTTCTGGTGCAATTGCAAGTTCTATAAAACTATCACCCGGTTGCTGCTTCGGTATAATTAGGGAATTCTATTAGATGTATATTTTTCCTTTACCAAAAAATATGATTTTTATTTTCCATTCATTAAATGGATGCTTTTCTAGATGTGTGTATTATCTTTGCTATCCTCTGTTTCTCTGACAAAAATGGCTTTAATTAGGCTACCTGTTTTCTAGCTGTGATGTATTTTTTTTCTTTATTTTATAGCTATTTCACACCTTATTATATTTTCTCCTACCTGAGCTCTTACTGGTTGATGCCTCATTTGGCATTGCTTGACTACACTGTACTGTGGGAAAAAATATCCAGTGTTCTCCAGAGAAGTTGTTATTTCTTTATTCCAGTTTTTACCATAATGTCTTCAGCTTCTTATTCTTGTTTATGTTTGGATTCACTCCTTGGTAATCCATGCCCACCCATAGTTTTGGCTGAATTCCTGCCTAGTCAAATAACTAGAGTTATATTTAATTTTTGTGTCTGGGTGTTCACTATTTTAGGTATACTTTTAGCCTTCTTAACTATTTTTGCCTATTAAAAACTATGCTTTCTGTTGCCTTCAAAAGGGTTCACTTCCTATTTGGCTAGTGATTCAAGCAACATTTTAAGCAGTCTCCTAAATATTTCTGAAGAATGGCCCTAAAGAGCTGTTCTCCTGTGCTATAGAAATGAGTGTAGTACGTACATTTTTTTTTTTTTCAAATGGGAGATCTCATTTGCTATATCGAAACTGCTAAATATGTGGCTGCTTTTCAGTTGCATGGAAACCTAGCTATAAAATAAGGTTTAGAAAAGAAGTAATCAAGTTCCCTGGTATAGGTTCTGATCTCTCTGATATACTGTGCAAACAAATCATAGAATGGTCTGGGTTGGAAGGGACCTTAAAGCCATTGAATTTTAAAATTCTGAATGCCTTCATTTAAATGGTGGTCGTAGCATTCTTTAATTCAGGACGGGGTGCGGAAGCTCCTCACAATTTCACAATTTTTAGTACAACAGGGTATAGCTCCACTGATGGAACAAGAAGCTTAGTTTGTCGTGTTTTCTTTATTTAATTTGATTTTTTACATTTAAGAAACCTGGTTTTACTTTACTTTTCATCTCCCTTTTTCAGATAGGCATTGTCGTGGTTTAACTCTGCCTATCAAAATACCACGAAGCTGCTCTCGCAAATCTCCCTGCCCTCCTCCAGTGGAGGGAAAGAATCAGAGGAAAAAGAAATAAGGAAGCTCGTAAAATTGAGATAAGAACTATTTACTAATTAACTCTAAATTAATATATACAAGTACTACTAATAATAAATGATTAAAGCAACATAAAATAAAACATATGATACAGTATGATACAATTCCTCACCACCCACTGACCAATGCACAACAGGTGTTAAGTAGTGAGAGTCAGACCCAGAGAGCCTGAGCGCTGTCGTAGCAGATTCCGAACAAACTCTATCACCGATAGCATGAGTGGGAAAGCTAAACAAACCCACCAACTCCCTCACGAATGAGCCAGCACAGGAGTTAGCAAAGCAGCTAACACAGGAGTCAGG
>NW_010257141.1:7171-7656 GCF_000690775.1 Eurypyga helias
CTTAATTCTCATGTTATCCATAAATTCACATTAACCAGCTTCCGCTTTCTAATTCCCCTTTCTTTTTCCCCCCATCTAATCACACTCAGATATCATTCCATTAATCTGTGAACCATATTGGCAAAATGTCCATTAGTCCATGACTTCAGGTTCTGTCAGGTGTGGGGGTCACTCGGGACAGGAAAGGTGGAAGTGTTGCGTGGGATCGTTGGGTGCCAACACAAGCTCAGGTCAGGTCATTGCTGCACTTCTGGCAAGGCTGGAGCTCTGTAGGTTCAGGTGATCTCTGCCAGAGTGATTCCTACAACACAGAGCTCAGAACCAGGGTTATTTGCAGATTTAGTTCATGGGATAGTTTCACCCAGAATCAAATCTCCTTGGGGTACGCATCGAACCTGCCCATCTTCTCTCATAACCCACCAAGTACATCCAGGTCCCTGAGCGAAAACAATCCCACAGGTGGGTTTACCTTTGCCTGAGGCAGG
>NW_010257142.1:0-1545 GCF_000690775.1 Eurypyga helias
CCCCGCTTCGGCGGCCTCCGGGGGGACAACGTCACGGCCCGGCGCGGCCTCGACTTCCAGCACATGCTGCGCCTCAACGGCACCCTCCTCCTGGCCGCCCGGTGAGCTTGGGCGCGCTTGGGCGTGCTTGGGCGTGCTTGTGCAAGTGCATCCCCGCTGCACGCTCGTGCAGGCCCCTGTGTGCTTGTGCATGCTCGTGCAGGCTCTTGTGTGCTTCTGCGTGCTTGGGCATGCTTATCTGCGCTTGTGCAAGTTCCTGCGTGCTTCTGCGTGCTTGCGTGTGCTTGTGCAGGCTCCTGTGTGCTTGTGCGTGCTTCTGCGTGCTCGTTCAGACTCCTGTGTGCTTCTGTGTGCTTCTGCGTGCTTGGGCATGCTTATCTGCGCTTGTGCAAGCTCCTGTGTGCTTCTGCGTGCTTGTGTGTGCTTGTGCAGGCTCCTGTGTGCTTGTGCGTGCTTGGGCATGCTTATCTGCACTTGTGCAAGCTTCTGGGTGCTTGTGCGTGCTTGGGCATGCCTATCTGCGCTTGTGCAAGCTTCTGGGTGCTTGTGCATGCTTGTGTAAGTTCATGCGGGTTCCTGTGTTCTTGTGCAGGCTCCTGTGTGCTTGTGCGTGCTTGTGCAAGCTCCTGTGTGCTTGTGCGTGCTCGGGCACGCTTGTGTGTGCTCGTGCAGGCTCTTGTGCGTGCTTGTGCAAGTTCGTGCATGCTCATGCAGGCTTCTGTGTGTTTGTGCGTGCTTGTGCAGGCTCCTGTATGCTTGCGTGTGCTTGGGCATGCTTATCTGTGCTTGTGCAAGCTCCTGTACGCTTGTGTGTGCTTGTGCAAGTTTGTGCATGCTTGTGCAGGCTCATGTATGCTTGCGTGTGCTTGGGCATGCTTATCTATGCTTGTGCAAGCTCCTGGGTGCTTGTGCAAGTTCATGCATGCTTGTGCATGCTTGGGCATGCTTATCTGTGCTTGTGCAAGCTCCTGGGTGCTTGTGCAAGTTCGTGCATGCTTGTGTGTGCTTGTGCAGGCTCCTGTGTGCTTGTGCGTGCTTGGGCATGCTTATCTGTCCTTGTGTGTGCTTGTGCAAGCTCATCCCCTCTGTGTGTGTTTGCGTGCACTTGTGCAAGTTCCTGTGTGCTTGTACAAGCTTGTCCCTTCTGTGCGTGCTTGTGCAAGCTCATGTGTGCTTGTGTGCGTGCAAGTTTGTCCCACCTTTGCATGTTTGTGCCAGCTTGTGCACACTTGAATACGCTTGTGCAAGCTTGTCTCTTCTTGAGCAAGCTCCTCCCACCTTTGCGTGCTTGTGCAAGCTCGTGCACACTTGTGTATGGTTGTGCACACTTATCTCTGCTTGTGCACGCTTGTGTATGGTTGTGCACACTTATCTGCTTGTGCACACTTGTGTATGGTTGTGCACGCTTGTGTGTGCTTGTGCAAGCTCGTGCCCCCACACCGCCTCCCCACGGCCCCGAATGCGTCCCCACGGTCCCTTGTGCGTGGGGTCTGTCCCCGTGCCCCCTCGCACGTCCCCGTGCCCCCTTGCACACTCACGCCCCCC